>NW_026462366.1:0-69803 GCF_021730395.1 Mercenaria mercenaria | reverse complement strand
ATCAAGATTAATATTCTGACCAAGTTTTATTAAGATATGGTCATAAATGTGGCCTCTACAGTGTAAACTAGCTTTTCCTTTGATTTGACCTGGTGACCTAGTTTTTTATTCTACCTGACCCAGATTCAAATTAAACCTTGGGATTATCAAGATTAATATTCTGACCAAGATTCACGAAGATACAGTCATAGATGTGGCCTCTACAGTGTTGACAAGCTTTTCCTTTAATTTGACCTGGTGACCTAGATTTTGAACCAAGATAACCCAATATCAAACTCGTCCAAGACTTCATTGAGGGTAACAATCTGGCCAAGTTTCATTATGACTGGGCCCAAATTGTGACCTCTAGAGTGTTCACAAGCTTTTCCTTTGATTTGACCTGGTGACCTAGTTTTTAATCCCATATGACCCAATGTCGAACTTGTCCAAGATGTTATTGAGGTTAATATTCTGACCAAGTTTCATTAAGATTGGGCAAAAATAATGATCTCCAGAGTGTTTACAAACTTTTCCTTTGATTTGACCTGGTGACCTAGCTTTTCACCCAAGATGACCCAATCTCGAACTCGTCAAATATTTTATTGAGGGTAACATCCTGACCATGTTTCATTGAGATTGGCTCAAAATTGTGACCTCTAGAGTGTTGACAGTCAAATTGTTGACAACGACGACGGACGACGGACACAAGGCGATCACAAAAGCTCACGTTTGAGCACTTTGTGCTCAGGTGAGATAAAAATGAGGCTCAAAAATCATTTTTTATGACATTCAAACTTTACAACCAATTTGATCCGAGGCTGCCTTGCATATAATTCTGGATACCATAACTAAATAAGGTCTTTTATATACTGACGGTGATCTTTTAGTTATGGAATTGTCCTCTTTCAAAATCAACTATTTAAGATCAGCACATAAAATGCGAGTTTACTGTTAGAATATTGCAAAAAAGTAATGTCTACATATAATTGTAATATTATTCAAATGTTTTGTCGAAAGAATTTTGATACTAAACCCACATATAATGATTTTATGCTGAAAATTGCATTATTTTCCAGGGCTTTTCACCAGCAAATTGGGGAGAGGCCTAGGCCTTTAAAATTGGGAAATTTCTGCGCGATAACCGTCCAGATTAGGAAAAAAATACTATTTATGGAAAGATGGTGTTAGTGTAAAAATTTAAACAATAATAAATATTTTAAAGACTTCCAAGTTTCACAAATCTAATCACAGGCGGTGTCTTCGGTGTTATTATTACCGGTACCCTCAAATTTACGCTTATTTACCCCACAGTCGAACCATGACCTCTGATTTCTTTTGATACCACCACGCATTTGATTGATTTGCAGTAATATTTACTGTCATATGACATTTTGTTGGGAGAATAATCAACCGGAAGTAAACAGAGAAAGATGAATTAAATTTATTTCCCCTGAATCACAGACTAAAATCTAAAATCCGGGACACGGAACATAACGGATTAGACTGGTAATGTGCAACGCGCAGTACTTTGCGCTATAGTAAGACAAAAAATAGATCTTACAACCGCTTCCCCCGATAAAACTAAAGATTAAACAAAATTAAACCATTTGTTGGTGTGATTTTGGGAAATGTTAATAATAATTATCTTGCATTTTGGGAAGTTTCTCTGCCACAGTGCCGTTTTTGGAAAATCCTTGATTAAAACAGAAGAGGCTATTAGTTAAAAATAGACTGCATCAACATCACCAAATACACAGTTTAAAATGTGTTCATGGAAAATGTTGATTTATGTATCAATTGAGATTTAATAGGGGAGATCGTGTTTGTATACAAATCTGTTGTATATTCTATTTATAGAACTGATAAGAAAAGATCGGATGGGCAGACGCCGAGCGTCCATGTTTTTAGTTAACAGTGATGTTTTTCTAACGGCTTATATTTTCTTAAAAAACAAATGATAATCAATAATTTTTTGAACAATGGAAAGGATATAAAATAAGCATTTATTGATAACTTTTAATTATTATTTCGAAATAAAACGGATTAATATTATGAACACTTAACTTACAGTGTTTTTCCTAAAAGTTGAGGGCATCTACGGCGCAATTTAAATCGTATGTCATTTAAAGTGGTTATTCATTTACAAAAGATATTTGAATAACAAAACATGAATATCATAAGCATTTCGAAACTTTTTGATTTTTTTAAATCCATAAATGAACGAAACAGTTATTAAGAATTAAAAATTCTGATCCCATACACAATGTAAAATTATTTGTTTTGCCCACCACCAGATAGTGTTGATGCGTGATGTCAGGGCGATCTCTCCTATTCCATAAGGAAAAACTTCGGCTACAAACAACGGTTGATTTCTTTCTTAATTAAGATTTAATTCGACATGGAAAAGGTTGGGAAACCAAAAATCGGTTACGTGGTTTACAGAATACCTCCGTTATTGTCGATTCCGAAAGTGGCAAATCGTCGGGAAAAAGTTAATTGGAGTGGTATTTATTGCACAAACATTTTGTTTTTCAGTGACAGTGTACTCTAATAGCATGTGGTCCAACTGATGGGATACCAATTTGTAAAAATGTTCGTTTTGTAATAAAACGAATGCGACTACTTTGGAGTCGTACATCTGTTGACTTTCAAAGAACAACTGGCTTTGACGATGAAATGAAATGTTCATGATCATCGTCAAAGACCTTCGACTACCTTGCATAGAAATCTGAAAATAAATACGTCAAACCGTTATCTATTTATACTGCATCACCCCTCTTTACGAGTATTATGTGCAAATGCGCGCCTGTACAAGAAATTTAAAAGTAGAATGGACAGTAGAATACACAAATAACTGAACAGCTGAATAGAGCCTTTTAAATCAAAAATATTAAAACATAAGAGATGAAAAACCAACGTTAACCTTGTTTAGCTTTGTGCCCGACCTCTCTGTTCTGCTTAAATAACATTATTGAATAATTTTGATTTGCTGCCAAGTAAAATTTTGTCCGAAGTTCAGTTGCATACCAGAATTACCCATCCTCAGCAAGCAAACGAATGACGTGACTTATACACACGCAAAAAACACCGCTTGACAGAAATTGGAAGCGGAGCTTACACACCGCCCCAAAAAGCCTACTTGTTTTTATTCAATGCACTAGTGTCCACATTTTGTTCCAGTTTCTTATTATATATAAGAAAACAAAGAATTTGTATAGAATATTGATGTAACTAAAATTGCAATGTATAACTCGTTATTTGTTAATTTCACACTAGATTCTGGTGACAAAAAAAAAAACAACCTCATTTCGAGTATTGTAAACAGTTTCGAAGACTCGGCAAAATTTAGCGTAATAGTAATACAGTCAAACCTGTGTTAAAGACCACCTCTGAACTGAACAGAGACCAACTGGCTATAAAGACCACATGTGATGTTTCCCATTTTAACACTTAAAGTGTATTTTAACCTGTGAATAAAGACCACCTCCAAATAAAGACCATATTTTGGCTCTCCCAAAGGTGGTCTTTATAGACAGGTTTGACTGTATACATGTTTCTAATAATTTTACAAAAACAATAAACCCTGGTATAGGTTTCGCATGTATTATGGCGTTTTGAAATGTAAACAAACAAAACAATAACATAAAATTGTCAGTACAAAACGCTTCCGATGCAAACAGTAATTCCTCGTTGGCCGAGCGATAACAGTATCCGTCTCATACCTTTTCGACTTTAGTTCGATTCCCAGACCAGTAAAAAATTTATTTTTAAAACTGTATATATTGCTCATTTTTCAATAAAATCCAAGTAAGTTAACGTAGAACTGAAATATCAACATTATTAATGTTTCAATACACATTGCCTTGATTATGATGTAATGTTTTTGAAGCTCTCCTGTGATATTTTAAACACAACGGGTTAGTTTTATATATTTTTAACAATCTTGTACCTCACTTTAAACAACACTGTCCGGCCATAAAAGTACGAATTGATTGATTAAATGCAAAAATAAGAACAATGAATTAGAGAACTGGAGAAAAACAGACATGAAGCATTAATGCAAAAGCTTTCGTCCTACATCAGTTTCCGATCACTACAAAAAGATAACACTACCATCAACTCATCTCCTGCGCCAAAATAAAACAACAGCTATCGATCTTACTTCGTATGTCTCCTGTTTTAAATGAGAATGCCACTGATTGATTATTTACATATTGCTCAAGATAAAGACGTCATAACAAATTGCGGTACATATATAGGTATCGCACAGTATAATGGCGTCTTTATTTTTAGCAATATGCAAATAAACTGTCAGTAGCAATCTCGTTTTATGTAAAAAGATATACGAAGTAGATAGTTGGCTTGGTGCGCAGTATGTTGAGTGGATTGTAGTGATAGTCCTTGCATCCGACCAACCTACATTTTTACATTACGTAACCTGTGTAAGTTTGTTTTTCTCTGGTTTCTAATTCATTGTTTAGTTCTTATTTTCGTATAAAATCGCTAGTATCATTCATTCAATGAATACGGGTAATGTTTTTATTAACGTGCAGTGTAAGATGGATATAAAGTTTTTAAACCTAACCCGTATATATTTAAAAGAAAGCTTCAAAAACATAAGATCATATCAAAGGCGATTTGTATTGAAACATAATTATGTGTCAGTAGTGACGTATATAAAGTAGTAAACCAGTTAGAACTAGATTAGCTAAATAGTTTTGTGTCCGTTGGATCTTATTGGAAAAAGAAGTTAAAACAATTAAAAAACAATTTTTACGGGTCTGGGAATGGAACTCCCGTAGAAAAAGTACAATTCGAAAAAGCATACACTCGCCCAACGAGGAATCACTGACAACATCGAACGCGTTGAGTACTGACTTCCTTTTATGTTACTGTTTTGGTTTTTTTTGGGGGGGGGGGGGGGTTTTCTGGGTTTTTTTTTCTTTTGCACTTTTCAAAACGTCATCATACTGTGCGATACCTATTTGCGCCCTATTAATTATCGTGTTAAGTGTAACACAACCAAGCACATGGTTGAGATGGCAACTGATTCGAAATCAGTGACCACGGAGGCCTTTCACTTACTACGTATGCGTTAAATTTACAATGCCCTTTTAAATATTTTTTGTAAAATTACAGATCATACATCAACTCTATAAGAAGATCCTTTGAAAGCATATCTGTTGCAAAGAAGCAAAAAATTTTCACAAGAATGGAAAAATATAAAACTATACGGGATTTCAGTAAATTCATACGATATAATTACTTGTGACTTAAAAGGAATAAACAGATGTAGTTAAATAACGAAATCTTCACGCATAAATACTTGAGTCACTGCGAAAATAAGTTTGGAGAAGATATGAATAATAATTATATGAGATAGTTCAAGAGTAAGTTTTTTTTTTGTTTTCAGAGAAAGGGACTCAGTAAAATACAAAATTGCCTGGGATTAAAATAAATGCTTGTCTTTCCAAGAATTTCAGTTTATAGAAAGGAAAAGGTCGATTCAATAATACGTGGAAGTAAAGGGGATTAGAGCTACTGTGCGACTTTTATGGGTTGAATTAGAAAAAATAAAGTAAAAAGATGATGCAATAAGTATGGCGGATCTTAGTAAGTGCACAAGTGTCGTGAATTTCTGCTCTAAAGGAAATTGGCAGATGAAAATAAGCAAAATAATGAAATATTTCAGTAAATGCACGTGTTTAAAAAAAGACAAGGGATAAAGAAATGCAGTTAAGTGAATAATTATAAACTGTTGTGTTCTTTCGAGTATTAAAACATTAGACACGTTTTGTTTCAGGTTCTCTACCCGTTCTGTAACGTAAAATGTAAACATTGAAATGCATGACATATATACAATTTTTAAAACTGAATGAATCAGTTATATTTAAGCTGAGCAACACTATATTTAGAAGTCAGCTCCAATGCTTGCAACATTCCATGGTTTTTAAACTAAAAGAAAAATATTTCTATACGTAAGGCCTGAAAAACATGTTTCCACTGTAGAGCATTAACTTAATGTTTTAATTCATTCTAAATTGTGTATTTATAATTGTATGCATCCATTTTGAAGACTTTTATTGTTTCCGTCGATAAATATTTGTTTTAATTTTGAATAATAACAAATATGGAAGTTTCAAATTTCAAACTAATCTCTTTTAAAACAAAACCTTTTTAAAACGTGCCCAAATCTGCATTTAAGTATTTCATCTATTCATAGTAGGGTCGAAATGAAATAAACATGTTTAAGTGAACAACTACCAAGTTTTACTAAATTCATAAGTTTCACTTAATTGTGTAAGGAGATTCTGCTTTTGGATACAATGTGTGCCCGCATTTTCTGTGTACATCAACTCATTGGTTCGTCTAAGCGTAGTACACATTTTGTTGCACTCGAGCTTAGACGAAATATTCGTGAGCTCTCAACAATTCTTTCGTTCTCGTTTCTCAAGTTATAGTCTTAAGACATATTACAGCACTGTATTCTACCAAAATTATTCATAAAGATGCAGCTTCTCATTTGCTTGAAGTAAATGTTGTACAATTCAGAGTACCCATTTTTGGAAAATAAAAATAAATCTTTGAAAAATCATGACATTGCAAGGGTATGACACCCGTTTCATCAGTCATTTGTCCAGGACTGTCTGATAACTTCAAAAATCGAATACTTGCAACCAAATGCTGTGTACACGCTAACAAGACTAAATAGTGCTTAATAAAGAATAATAAAAACAAATCATTTATTGAAATTAGAAGGTGCTCCTTTCTTTACAAAAGTAAATATGTTGTTTTCAAATGTACTATCATTGGCATGGCACATATATTTTAAACATGTACTGTATTTCTATTCAGCGCTATTGAAACTCGGAAAGTTTGTACATCACACCTTCTTGTTACGTCAGTCGAATGTAATCACTGTTTCATAGTTTCCTAAAATTGTGTACGATATAATTTTATAATATCCAGTAAATGACCCACACATTTCTTAGCTAATAATATTGTCCACATCCAGGTATGTTCCATGTTTCGTCGTTCCAAAATAAAGAAATGCTTACTTCCATCAAATAGATAAGTACATATTTTGAGTTTTAACCTCACATATGAATGTATGAATGCATACTCTACTACACATTTTTTGTATTTCATTACGAAGTGATAGCTTCAACTTATTTTTTAATGTAGCTCTATATGATATCTATATCTTCGTGTTTTGTAAACTTATCACTACAATATGCTCAGTATGTAATAAGATACTGTATGTTTACGTTACACTGTAATAGAATATTTTGAAAATTTTCTAATTATCATTGACTGTACCAAATTTTTATATTATCCTTATTATATAATGATGTCATATAAGTGGAGTATGCCAGTCCTGTTTAATGTTGTTTCAATATTTATTATGTTTCTGCTTCTTTTTCTTGTTCTGTCGTGTAATGTAGATTATCTTGTCACATTGTCTTAATACCTTTCATTAAAACTTGCTTTTATATATATAAATTCATTGGCTTTATGCAAGGGCTTCGACGTTGGTCCTGAGTATCTTTGTTGTCAGGGTTTATGTGGTTGATTGCCCGTCAGAGAAGAAGAGAGATGTGGCCTTTGAGGTGATTGTCTGTCAGTCTGGTGAGGTTGAAGAACATACAATTTTAAATCTTGAAAAGCATGTTCAAGTGGGCAAGTTAAAGAAGCATTTGTAGGTTCTACCTGTCGGTGCCTTTTACCATCTGAGTGACATTTCCTTTGATGCAGTCTGTAATTTTGTTATGCGCAAGTCTAGTGTCCTTCCTCTGAACTTGATGTTTTGCTAGAATCTGACGGAAGGTAGCTGGGTCCAATACTTGTGAAGACTCACTTTTCTCTTGTTGCGTACACTTGCTAGACTGCGTCGCACGAAGCCGAGCAGCCTGTTGAGTTTAAATAATCTTTGTACAATTACGTTTCACATAAGTACTTTTTCAGAAGAAGAAAATGGCAGAGAAAGACGGCATAAAGACAGACAAGGCAGCCTATCTAGACTTCGAAAGTAAAAAAAAACCAAGTCAAGTATGTACATTTAGTAGAATAAATTTTTAAAAGAAGAAAATAATTTGCCCAAACGTCCTTCCCTTTGCCCTTTCTTTCTTTCTTTTTGTTTATCTTTATCAAAAAAAGTGAACAACAACAACAATATAGTACTTGGATGTCCCCCTAGAAAAAACAGCTTCCGTCATATTATTGCTGTACCAACGATAGCCTTAAATGTTTCTATTTCCAATTTGAAATTATCTTTTGGATGCTTGTATATTATACTGTTCATTTGTCAGAAGTAGGAATCAGTGTTTTGAACAATTATGTCAATTTTATTCATCACAGGCTCTAACTGGCAAGGATACTCAAAGTCCAAAAGAATTACCTAAAGGTGAGCAAATGTATCAATTATTTGTACACAAAATGATAACTATGTGATTATTTCTAAATGCTATTCGTTCCTTGATCTTCAACCAACTTTGTTCGCTCAGCAGAAATTACACAAAACTAAGTATCAAGAGTTTGCTAGTTTGATTCCTCTACGATGGTTTGACACTCGTGACTGTTTGACCGTAGATTACATTTATTCTGAAACCATGTGATTAGAATCAATGTTTTGTTTTAAAGCTGCAGGTACAACAGCACGACATGCGACTGTTTCAAAACACAACATTTCAAGGTAAGAGAAATAAAATTTAACTAAATTCTGCCTGTAAATGTTTGTCTTGTTACATTAGTTTCCAATTGTATACTGGCTTATCTTGACTTTGTCTCATTTGAATATTTATCCTCCAGGACAGACATGTACATAAGTGATCGCTGTTATATGTGTTTGTTTTTTCCGATCCTTTTTAAATATAATAGTATACCTAGTCACCAGGTAGATTTAAATTAATTGAACCGTAACAATTTATTCTTGGTGAATGTTTTAGCTGCGACAGTCTCAAGTTACTTTATCTGTGTCGCTTCAAGTACATGAAGTACATGACCCTCAGTAGGTCTCTTATGTTGAAAGAAAAAGGAAACACTGATATTTCATACGTTCTAGTGCATTTCGGTTTCATTGTTATCCATAAAAATTTGTATAGTTGATAATTTTATTATTATGTGCGTTAGTTTTCTAATACAAGTCTTTCCATTGTAGCGATTTTTTTCTCATTTTTTAGGGCAAATATGTATGATATTGGGTTTTAACGGCCTCAGTGCTTTTCCCTTTAAAACCTAAATAGAATATAATGGTATTTTTATGAGCAGAGTATCAATCACTTTACATGGTATCTGATTTATTTCAATGTTACTAAGGCAACAGCGATGTTTAAAATATCATATATATTTTGCTTTTACACGTATATTTTTTTTTGAAAAAATTATCTTTTTCGTTTACTGTAGCTTCAAAATATTATAATTCTAAAGCAAGTTATTTCATTTATTTAAACACGTATCAAAGCTTCGAATATAACTGTTACTCTTTATCTGACTTTTCATGAAGCAATCTTTGGGCTTGTAATTATCAATATGACGGACACCACACCCAGTCACATCATACTGACACCGGGCTAACCAGTCCTAGCAATACCCTCTTAATGCTGAGCGCCAAGAGAGGAAGCTGCTAGTACCATTTTTTACGTCTTTGGTATGACGAGGCCGGGGATCGAACCCACGACCTCCCGTACTCGAATCGAAGCGGACGCTCTACCACTAGGCTACCGAGGAGGTTATTAAAAATAAAAAAAGGTACACTGAGTGCGCTACAAAATAGGTCTGGACCTCATCATTAGCTCATATAAATTGATTATTTAACTAGATCAAAGAAATATAAAATATTACGTTACTGTGTTATAAATTTCAATTTTATAGGTTTGTTTACGAAATAATAGAAGTATCCGCTAAAGCCACGGCTTTCATATTTTCTCCGACTTCCCAAAATAGATTTAAATTTATAATACAGTAACCTAATCAAAAGAATCCACCAACGTGGTAGGTGTCTGATTAAACACAAATCTAGAAATTAGCGCGCCGCTGATATTTGTGGCCAAACAACACAGCCTCTTTGGTAATTTGATTTGTAAATAGCTCTTAAAATCCCTAACATTATAACATATATGATGAAAAACTAAGGCCAAACTTACGTTTTGTACCCGACTTTTGTGTAGTACAAAACATGATGACAGAACTTGAATTTGCTGCCAAGTTGAGTTTTACCCGAAATGCAGTTACTAGTCGGATACCCGTCGTTAGACCTGGGTTAAAGTTATTGACAGACAATAATGCCACTTGAAAGGAGAAATAGTTACCCGTTTCCTCGACGATCTGATTCATTAACATTCCGTTTCAAATGCTTGATTTAAGCGCCGAAATCAAAATGTCGTTCGCAAACGCGGGTAGGATAAAATGTTATATTTCACTAGATCAACTAAAAGACTTTTTTTATTTATTTACTTAAATTGCCTTAATAAAGATAGATCACAGAAGTGATAGTTTGGAAGAAGTAGAGGCTATTAGAAACACGTGACTGGTGACATCAAACACGTGGTAAAGTTTTACGCCATAGACACATTACTCGTTGCATCCCAAATCTCGCGGCATTCGAATATGAAATGCCTTTACTCAAAATTACTAAAAGAGAAGGAGTGATAGAGTTAGATAACTTAATGTTATTTTGCCATATATACAAATGTACATCAATTATTGTCATGATTGGAGCATATGTTTGACCTACCGATGTTTCATGGTTTTTAATTGTTTAAGCCAAGGAAATATCAAGCATTTTCTTGGAAAGGTTGTGTAGCCTTATATATTATTCTTTTTTTTTTTCAAATCAAGACCCGAGTCTCCTCAAACGCCGTATAAAGAGACAGATACCTCATCGTCATCAGAAGAAAACAGGTTTGCACAAATTCTTATTCAAGCCAGTTCTGTGACTTTAGGCAGATATTATTTGAACATAAGTTCTTAACATCGACTGACTTCAGGAGATAAACATTTCACCCAGGTGTTATGAACTTCGATAATGGTGTTTCAGAAACAGACGAACGCACAGGCGGGCGGTAGTTAAAACGTTACAAAAATGATACCATATTTCCCGGACTAAATATATCTATGTTCGCTATATACATATTTCAATAAGCCAAACGAATGAATTTTATGAAAGATGGTTATGTCTTCGATTACCGAACACATGTAGTGATTTGTATTAAATATATCTTCGATT
Source organism: Mercenaria mercenaria (assembly GCF_021730395.1). Lineage (NCBI taxonomy): Eukaryota > Metazoa > Mollusca > Bivalvia > Venerida > Veneridae > Mercenaria > Mercenaria mercenaria. The sequence continues at coordinate 58,600 of NW_026462366.1, read as the reverse complement.
ATCAAACATATAAAGTAACATATGCATTAATAAATCTTCGATTATTGAACACACATTTTGAAATCTGTACTAAATATGTCTTCAATTATTGGACATATCAGTGTAATTAAATACAAAATCAGTGCGATATTCAAATATAGTTTGTCTTTTACATCGGACAAACGTCATTGAAAATAATTATTTGTATGTGATCCTCGAACAGAAATATAAACAATCATAACACAAATGTGTCCGATTATTGAACATAATGTAAAATCTAGCATAGACACAAATCTTCTGCCATAAATAATGTTGGTTTTCATTGATTGTTCAGATACAGATACGGACTGCTACTATACCTTTGTTTGTTTCTGTCACCTTCAGGACCGAACAGCATTCTGGCTGCGGTATTTCCAAGACGGACACGAGAATAAGACAGGAAAGGTAACTGCTTAGTCATACTGAAATCACTCCATGTTTGATAATACCATAGAATTGCTACCAGTTACTAAATTATCTTGGAACTTGTATGAATATCGTAATTTAGTTCTCTAGAAATTTAAAATTTGGCTATATGAACACATTTTACAAATAGGAATTATACAAATAGGAATACTGCGTTAAAGGAACATGGCTTTCCCTGTTGAATATTCATCCTTGCTCAAACCTTTCCCTTCGACCTTATGCACTACAAAACTATTTCCGTGTTTTGACTTCTTGTCTAACTGCAATAAAAGACCACGTACAAAAGTATTGCTCCAAAGTATATGACAACTCGAGTGGGATGTGAATGTATATTTTTAGGTCCGACGACAATTCTAGAGATGTTAATAATAAGTTAATAAACAAGCACTAGAAATGTTCGACTATCAGATTTTTGTACTCTATATACTAATTTACCACATAATCTCATAAAAGATAAACTGGTAGCTTTAACTGAGACAACATTTGCAGGAGAAAACGTTGATTATCTGGCATGTAATGGAACTAGAGCATTTTTGCCAACAATAAATTTAAAAGATACACCATTTGGAGTTGTAATCAGGTTTGAGAAGAAGCTCCAAAGTTTCTGTTACATAACATATTTATTAAATTTGACAATAAAACTTATAGACAACTAATTGGTATCCTAATTGGGACTATTTTCGCTCCACTCATTGCTGATTTATTATTATACTGTTATGAGCTAGATTTCATGCTCAGTTTGTCCATTGAAACACATTTCGATATTATTGAAGCTTTTAATGGAGCCTAAATTTACCTTGATGATAATTTAAATATTGACAACCTATACTTTTCAAAAATGGTGAAACACATGTATCTAAAAGAGTTACAGCTTAGCATGGCTAATACTTCAGATTAAGAAGAGTCATTTTTGTACTTAAATTTATCTGTTGTAAATGGTAATAAAGAAACAAAAATGCATGATAAAAGAGACGATTTTAATTTTGAAATTGTCAGCTTCCCCCACCTTGATGGAGATGCCCCTCGATCGACCTCATATGGTGTATACATTTCGCAACTTATACGTTTTGCAAGAGCTTGCTCAAAGTTAGAGGATTTTAATGGTAGAAATCTTCATATCACCAAAACAATATTACAACATGGTTACCGATATCATAAACTACGGAAAGCTTTCACTAAATTTTACTACAGATCGTCTGAACTTTTAAACAAATATAACAAAAACCTTAAAACACTTTTAAAACTTGGTCTTACATATCCGGTATATTAAGAAGTTGTAGTTTATAAAATTCGAAAAATTAAACATACTGCTTATTTTAATCAAATATTTGCAAAATGTGTCAAAAAATTATCAAAAGAGGATATAATGCGAAAATCGTTAAACACAGTGCATGTTTGGTGATTGACCCCTCTACAGTTAATCGCTACGCTTTCCCTTTTTATACCGTATTCCTGAATGTGTTTGTTTTGTCCTTGTGTGTTTATTGTGTGTGTATGCGTATATGTGTGTGTGTATATGTGTGTGTGCGTATGCGTGTGTGTGTGCGTTTTGGAGGCTGCGTTTTTGGAACGTGGCTTTCCCTGATGGATATTTGGATATTCTTCCTTGTTTTGATGCTGCGATGACTAAGAAAGTGTAATACTCCTCGATATTGTTCTCCTAAATCCTATGAAAAAGGACGAAGGGATTGGAATTTTGTCATGCAGCTTACTTAGTCGTGCCCTTGAAAGTTAAGCTCTTGATGCTCTAACTTCAGATAAGTTCTTGAGTACGTTGGTAAAATTATATCTTAGATCGACCATAGTTTTATGTTTCACTTTATATAATCTGGTATTTTGTCTCTTATGTTAGAGCTTTTCTCAGCGGGGAGTGATTTTACTTACACTGTCATGTCTATCTTGTTGAAAATAGGGTCAGTTGGCATGCCCTAAACACGTTTAGACCCCTAGTTTCCTTTTATAGGGTACTGGCCGTTCCAATGCGGTGCCACTATTTTTCACTTGTTTTCAGTCCGTATCGTAATTTGTGTTGTATATGCTGTTGTGTGTGTGTGTGCGCGCGTGCGTGCGTGCACGCGACATTGTAGGCATACTGCGCTAAAGGCACGTGTCTTTCCATTTTGAATATTTTTCCTTTCTTCTTTGAAGCAACGTGTCTACAATAATTTTCCGTTACAGCTTCTTTTTGTTGTGGGCCTACTTTGAGATGCATGACTTTATGGCTGTTTTTTGGGTGCTCTATACTTCATGAAAATCTACCCTTACATCTTATCTTTTAAATATATATGTTCTTAGGCTGGGTACGTTAGTACCTCTGTTTACAAATTCTTGTTGTTCAAGAGCTATGTTTACTATTATAATTGTTATTGTTGTTTTATCCTATATATTGTGACGGATAAAAACGTATTTTTACAGCATCACACGAGCCTTTGAAAGTGAATTGCTTGCTAAGATAGAGGAGGTATCATGTCGAAAGAACACGTGAGTAAATATCATTATTTTTACATTTACACGATATTCCTCGTTTGTAAATATGAGACAGCTACAGACAAGCTGTGCAATTAGATAAGTTTAAACTGTAAATAAGTTTGATTATGTAGGATGAACAAAAATTCGTATCGTATGTGCTGAGATTATTTCTAATGAATTTAACTTACAATAAGATAAAAAGTTATCTAAATTATTCATAAAATATCGCAGTCATAATTGTATCTAATGGAGATGCTTTAGTATCTTCATTTAACAGTTGGTTGCAGTGATTTAGAGCCCCACTGAGAAGAAATATATATTACCAAATGGTAGTAAGCGTTAGTATTCACAACGGCCTTGAGTGGTCATCTTGACCTTGTATACAGGAAAACAATAATATTGTCCTAATTACCAGTTAGTTTTGCCAGTAAAGTACTTTCAACTTTGAAGAGAACTCTTATCTAATCAAGTCTTTTAAGTCAAGTCAATAATAGTAATGAAATACATTTATGAAAATTCCTATACGTTTCTAAACATATGTTGATAACAATGTATAGAAAATTCTATAAAGACCTTAGATGTAATTTTATTCATTTTACAAACTTTGCCCACTTGGAAAAAAAGTCAGAAATATCTATAGTAAACGAAGGACCTGTAAACGAACGACCTGTGCTATAAGGCAAATGGAAACATTTGCTAAAGGACTTTCCTGGACAAGTTAACATTTCAAAATATACTTTTTTGTAATTTTAAAGGTATTGCCAAACATAACCAATAAGTGTTACAAGTTTGGATCATCAAATATTGTTTTTGAAACTAGAAGTGCATGCATGCTACACCACGGATTAATTTCTCCAACGCTCAATACCATTAAATATCAAAAGAAGAGCAAATGACCTATTCAGTATGCTTACAGAAGTTGGTCACATAAAGAAATGGACGTCTTCAAAAGGCCAATGTGCTTAATAAGTACTGAGAAGGAGAATGTTCTATCGATTGAAGAAGACGTACTGGAGCAAATATCGAGAATAGATTGTCCATTGGTTATAATTGCCATTGTTGGACTTTACCGAACAGGGAAGTCTTACCTAATGAATAGGTTAGCACAGGCAGATGAAGGTGAGTACATTGTTTAACATTATAGACAAAAAATTGATCCAACGCTATCAGATAAACTTTTATGCTCACTGCTCATCCAAACTATAGGTCTGTGATAAGATTTTAGTACAGGTGAATAATACGATGTAAAAGGTCCTATGTGAAACATTCAACTGAAACATGTTCTCCCTATAAAAAATGTCAGAATTACTCGTAACGTGGGATGTATATTCCATATATGGAACTCCCTTAACGTTTCTGCAAATCGCTTGAGTTGAGTGCAGATTGAGGCCACCAGAACTAAATATAGAAACGAAGCTCTTTAACTGAATTCTTCTGGATTCCCGCAAAACTCAGTTCTGTTGCCCACTTTAACATAAAATAAGCGCAAAAATGATTTTCTGCGAAACAGTACTTGATTGATCTGCGTTAATCTTTGTCTGTAGCATCACAAGATAGACCTAAATTGTTCAATAATTGTTGATAATCATATTGTACACTCCCAGCTATTGTGTTCTGTGAAAAATAAATACATAAGGTTATTTTCACTGTATTTGATATTTCAAACTTAATATCCCTCTTTTTCAGGGTTTGCCCTTGGCAATACCGTTCAGTCGAAAACAAAGGGCATATGGGTCTGGTGTCGTATTCATCCTAAAAAACCGAACACCGTCTTAGTTTTGCTTGACACTGAAGGACTTGGTGATGTTAAAAAGGTTATGTATCCAACCTCCGAAGAAAAGAGGTTTATTAGTACTGCTTTGCTCATGTCGCTCCAGTCGGTGTGTTGGTCGCTTTTTGTTTCTGATCAATTACTTTAAGAACTGTCAATGTCACAAAATGAGAATATTATATATCCTTACCGACGCTCGAAATAATGTCAGTAGCCGATGTCACATTAGTCTTAGGACTAAAATGGTTTCCTATCAATACCTGCAGATTATCTGAGCCTACTGCTGTCAGACTTCATAAAATGATTGTCCGTGGTATTTAAACAACTTTCATCGTGTTAGTTGTTAGTAGGGCATTAAAAAGTACAAGTTTTCCGATCAATAATCAGGGAATGTCAAGGCCAGCATAAGTCAAATTTCAAAGGATATTTAATTTTGAACCGTAGATGTTTCCTTTTATTATGGATATTCTAGGACTATGGTAAACAATTGTTATTATTAATTTTGTATAAAAGATAAAAATTTTGGCACGCTTGAGGGAATTTAATGTATTTCAAGCGGTTCTTTTATACAAGACAAATATCAAACAGCCCTTATGAATGTGGGATGAATCGTCTTTAAAGATAGCTCAAGTTTAGCTCAGTAAATTTGTTATTGTCTGCTTCTGTAGTTAGTGCTTATCAAACGAACACTTCTTTCGCTTTCATAATGAAATACATAGATTATCATTATGGCTTTAATAAATAGGGTAAGTGCGGAGTTGGCATGACCTAAACGCGTTTAAACCCCCAGTTTCCTTTATATAGGTTACTGACCGTTCGAAGGCGGTGCCCCTATTTTCAACTGGTTGTTTTGTCTATCTTGTATTGTCTGTTGCGTATGTTTTCTTGTTTGTATTAAGCGTTTGTCCTCCGCCTCCCTCCCCTTATTGTTCGCTCCTTTCCCTTGCATTTACGCTACTTTTTGCATCCCCTCCCCCTTTACTTTAGTAAGTTATTGTGGCTCTCCTTTGTTTTGGCAGCCGAATCCTAAGACGTTACTTTATTGTTTTTTTCCTACTTATGTGGGTGCGTTTGTATACTTGTGAGACTATAACGGTGCCCTACAGTTTTCTTATGTGTTGTTTGTTCGTTTTTTCTATCTAATTCAGTTGATCATAGTTGTATTTTTATCTTTGGTACATGAGTGTCTACGCTATTGTGTTTTCGTTGTAGTGCGACTGTTTCTAAAGAACATGGCATTCCCTTATACATTCGTCCTTGTTCAACTTACCCTTCGGGTTCCTTACACCCCGCCCCCCCCCCCCTCCCCCAACCCCACGACTCCATTTCGCCCTTTACTATTTCCTTCTCCTCTATCAATATTAAGCATGAATTAATATGTACTTGTTGGTTGTTTGAAGCAACCCGTCTGAAATATTTTTCCATTACAGCTTCTTTTTGTTGTTGGCAAATGCTTGGCTCTGGGGCTGTGTTTTTGGTGTTCTGTGCTTCCGAGAAATCTACCCTTACCTATTATCTTTTAAACAAACACTCAAAATAACACTTAGTATGAAGTATTTGTGATTTTCAATAAATTACAATGTATGTTAATAATTATGATTGGGCAAAAACGTGTAATCACCAAAACCTAGTGACTTATTTTACCTCCACCTAAACTTCATGAAAATCAATCTGATAATACGAGTATAAAGTAACTAATACTAGCTACACTACAAGACGACAGCTGAACAATTTAGGCTCTGCAGTGAAAAATACTACTTGTAAAATTTAAAGTGATAAGTTGAAACAGCCAAAGTTTAAGAATAGTAGATATGAAGCTATGAACATAACTGTTGATAGAAGTGATATTTAATTGATATTAAATTAATTAACATATATTGTCATATATTTAACTTACGTCTTGTCTCTTTTTAACAGGGAGATCCCAACCACGACAACCGAATTTTCACTTTAGCCGTTTTGCTTTGCAACACTCTTGTCTACAATACGAAGGGTGCATTTGACCAGGATGCTGTAAATAAACTAACGTATCCTTAATTGCAAAGTTAATGTAATCACTACAGTCCAAGGCTTTACATTTCAGTGTACCTGGTAATAGTTATTTCGATTCAACTCGGCTATACGGCTGTGTTAGCCTACTATTACATTCCCGTAACGTTTTGAAACCTCACACCCGAACCATAAGTGAAGAGAGAGTACTCAGTCTTGAGAAATATAATATCTTAAAATTGATTATGTAGACGAAGGTTATGCAATTTAAATATATTTTTCATATTTTCATAATAAATCATGAATATGCTATAGATAAAACATAATAATTTGATTTCATCCCTTTATGTTATTCTCAGTTTACAATAACTGCACATTTTTATGATGAAAGTTTTTGCGCCATTTTTTAAGTATTGTATACTTAGTATATAAAAGGTAAGATCACTTTTACTGGTCTGAACTACGGTGCTCCGTTTGGAAAATCGTGACTTTTCATTTAACAATAAACCGCGAAGCACGATGGTACGATGACGAAAACGCAATGACGCGATGGCACGATGATGAAACAACGATGGTACGATGGTGAAAACGCGATAACATTGTGATGAAATCGCGATGGTACGGTGGTAAAATGTCCGTGTAATATCGCGTTTTCATAATCGTACCGTCGCGTTTCCACCATTGCACCATCGAGCCATCGCGTTTTTATCATCGTACCATTGTGCCATCGCGTTTTCACCATCCTACCATCTCGTTTCCGCCATCATGCCATCTCGTTATCACCATCGTACCATCGTGGTTTCACCATCGTACCATCGCGTTTTCACCTTCGTACCATCGCGTTTTCACTATCGTACCATCGCGTTTTCACCATAATGCCATTGTGTTATCACCATCATACCATCGTGGTTTCACCATCGTACCATCGCGTTTTTACCATCGTACCACAGCTTTCCGATTAGAAATGGTAGTCTCGTGCATTTGTATCTTTATCAACAATAGATGAATATATCTCAATGTATTTTGTAAGAAGAATTTTACCATTTAGATTCTGCTGTTTAGCCAAATGTTTTACGAAATGTTCAGTGTTCTGTTCTTGAAACTGTGAAATTTCGTCAAGGCCACGTTCTTTGTAGTTTGTGTATGCATGAAAGTAATATAAAGCTGGATGTAATAGTAACATGGTACTATTTAAACTCAGCTTATTCTTGTTAGGATGTAGAAGGTACATAGTGCAATGTGAAAATGAGATTGTATCAAACCTGTATTTTACTGACACATATACTATACAACTGCACATGACCACCGAAAGGCGATGGTGAAAATGCGATGGTACGATGGTGATAACACGATGGTACGATGGTGAAAACGCGATGACACAATAGTGTAAATGCGAAGGTACGATGGTGAAAACGCAATGACACGATAGTGTAAACGCGAAGGCACGATGGGGAAAACGCGAAGGCACGATGGTGATAATATGATGGTACGATGATGAAAACGCAATGGTACGGTGATACGATGGTGAAAACGTGATGGTGCGATGATGAAAATGCGATATTACATTGACATTTCACCATCGTACCATCGCATCATCGCAATTTCATTATCGTGCCATCGCGTTTTCATCATCGTACCATCGATGTTTCATCATCGTGCCATCGCACAATTGCATTATTACCATAGTACCATCGTACATCGCGGTTTAGGATCGAATAAAAAGTCACGATAGTCCAAATGGAACAACGTAATGAACCTATTTATTAACGAAATTGGACTAAAGTCACGCTCAAAATGGCTACGGATCAATCAAACTTATGTGCATGTTCAAAAGTTATACCCCTGTCACACATACGGTGCGGATAGCTACGTCTAGCCACGGATAGAAACGTAGTAATACGTATAGATCCGTACCTGAGTTGTACCTCAAAGAAGTAATCCGTATCAATCCGTACCAATACTTGGTTAAAACATATTCAAGACTTGGCTCAAACTTGCAAGTTTTTCCAACTTTTGAACATGCACGAATGTTTGAGCGATCCGTTGCCATTTGAACGTGACTTTAGTCCAACTTGGTTGAAAGTTATATTTCCATAGTTAAACGTACTAAATGTAGTTAACCGTACTGAAACGTACCTTGCCGTAGTTTAACATGATGTCAAAGATATTCGTAATGAAAACGCTGGCTACACGTGGCCTATTAATATGAAACCTGCCGCAAACATAGTCAAGCGTATTGATCCGTAGCTGTACGTAGTTATCCGAGGCTGCCCGTACTTAAGAATAGATCAACGTAGTTCACCGTAGACCCGTCCACGCGCTGGGCAATTTGCCAGGCGCAGTGAAACGTAGTTTAACGTAGTACGCCGCACCTGTCCGTACTATCTGTTATATCCCCTACGGACCGATCCCATCCGCACCGTACCTCAGCGCACGGAAATATCCGTATGTGTGACTGTAGCTTTAGAGAAACTTGCAAGTTTTGGATAAGTCTTGAATACGTTTTGACCGAGTGTTCGCATGGATTGATACGAATTACTACTTTGAGGTACGGATCGATACGGATTTACGCCGACACGATGTATGTTTTTATTGCCTGATTTCAATGGCAAATAAATGTTACGCCTTAATGTGGTGTAGGTAAAGTTGTGGTTTTTTATTCCATTATACTAAAAAAAAATGATAAGAACTCAAGTTTTTGAGTAATTGTCAACAGTCATAAACTAAATAAAGGTATCCTCTTAAAATCACTTGATTGAAGATGATGCAGTTACTTGCATTGCACGCAAACGAAATTGTACCATCCACAACTTCTGTTGAATAGATAACAGAAAGGTGGCACTATTTTTCTTGTCGGCATATCGTCCCCTTGATTCCACAAGGCCGTAACTAGCTTTTTGGTAGTTTTTGGAAATGACGTATATAGATTTGCGTGTTAATGTCTACACTACTTACAACCTTGTTGTACTAAAATTAAGCCTATCTTATGACACTAAAATGACAATTTTCGCAAAATGAACATTCAGCATTGTTGAAATAAGGCGGGGATATACTTATCAGATTTCAAGATCATTTCGTGGAATTGTTCTTCAGGTGTCAATTTACCAAGAATTGATCAAACACTTCCATTTCAAAACGTACCTACTTGGATGAGGTCGTTCCTTACAGTATTTACATCGAAACTAATCTTACTAGGTTAGTAGACTTGATGTGAAATGTGCAAGCCAAGCTCGTTAGTAATGCTTAACGCTTTGTCGTAACTGGTCTGGTATATTGCGGTGGTGAATAGTTCGTTTAAGTTCTCTCTACTTATATAATAATTTATAATGCGAAGATGTATCCTCTTGGATCTCACGTATGAACTGTTCTGAATTTAATCACATCCCCCAGCTAGCTTACGGAAGGTCGGTGGTTCTACCCAGGTGCCCGCCCGTGATGAAATAATGCATGGAAGGGGCAGCTTGGGTCTTCCTCCACCTTTAAAGCTGGAAAGTAGCCATATGATTATAATTGTGTCGAGTCGAAAATACGTTAAACCCAATAAAAAACCTGCTTACAAAATTCCAAAATAACTCCATCCTAACGTTCCAGTTCGTCTAAACAGACGTTCGTTAGAGCTGGAAATAGAAAACCTTCAAACAAACATCTATTCTTCACCCGTAGTTCATATTTATAAATAATTTAGAAAAAAAAAGCTCCTTGTGTCCGACAGTCTACCATAATATTCCAATAATTCTGATTTTTAAAAAAGAACAACCCTTTCAGAGTATATTTGTCGCCTAGTTAACAGCTGTTCGGATTTCAAAATTATTTTACAGAAATCTAAACAAACATGACTGTTATGTGGATGCTTGTTTTCAATACATCTTCTCCTCTGAATATGCAAGGCACTATCCAGTGTAATTTGGCAAAAATATTTCTTGCATGCCGCTCAACCAAAATTGATACCTAGGTGAGTAGTAGAAAATCAAGAGAGCGATCTAGACTCTGTGTTAATTCAGTTCAGATCTAAATGAATAATGTACTAATATCACGAAGACTACCTCGCATAACATGTAAAGGGATTCCCAGTCTCGCTTACTTGAGATTTAGGACAAAATGTTATACTGTTTTAAGAATCCCACTTAAATACAAACACAGTCAATTTATGACAAAATATCAATTTCCAGTGCAAAGTAAGTAATGGATGGTTGTTAGATTCATAAAGCTGTTATTTGCCACAGACAGTATCAATAAATTTCGTTGGAGGTTTATATATATTGTAAAATATGGACCACATCAAAAGCGTAAACTTTACGGCCTGTTTAATGAAAGATAATGAAAACCATTAAGTTTTGATCGTCTTTTATAGCAAATAATTGTCCGTAAGTATTTACATAACACTAAAAATGTTCCTTATTTTTATACATGTATTTATAACCCCACAAACGAAGATTGTGGGGGGTATATAGGAGTGGACTTGTCTATCGGTCGGCCTGTCGGTCTGTTGGTTTTCATGGTTTCCGGACAACATATGAAAGGCTTGACATATTTTGATAAATTTTGGTACACAGGTATAGCATCATAAAATACTGGTCATGTTCGACTTTGCCTACAAATCACCAGTTTTACGTACTTATATTGCCACTTTACAACTTAAAATTTGCCAAACTCATAGTTTCCGAACAATAACTCAAGTTGAGAATGCTTCAAAATGGAAAACAAAAAGGTTGGAGTTACCGTGCATTTAAGATATATATATATGATATTAAAAAGATTAAAAGCTGATTAAACTTATATATCTTTAGCTTTTTTTATTTCTATTGATACTTGCTAGAATACATAAGTGCTATGTTGAAAACTTTTATTTTAGTTCTAGGTTTTCATTATATCAGTCAGAAAAATACCAGAAAAAAACCTAATCGACTTTAATCTTTACCCTGCTAAATCTCTAAAATGGACTGATCCGTCATTCAATATGGGAAATATTATTTATTATTCCAAGGGGTGTTCACTGAAAATTTACTGACTGAAACAGTGTGGACCATGATCAGCCTGCATGGATGTGCAGACAGATCTTGGTCTGCACTGGTCGCAAAAGCAGAATAACTTGCCGCCAGCAGACTAAAGGTTAATAGGTATTTGAAATTACCGATCACTATCCCCATTGTGCATTTTGTAACAGATCAAGGCAGATGCTAGCAAAAAGTAAATATGATTGTTTCGCTACAAGTAGAATCTGCTTCATTACATTATTGGTCATATTTTGATGATTTAGCATTTATTTTTGGGATAAAGTTTGTTTGGAAGAATTATTTAATGATTTTTTTTTCAAAACGGCAGATATCAAGAGAAACACGCCCGTAGATCCTTAAATTTCAAGGGAAGAGGTGGTCTAGTGGTTAAGGTGTCGGCCGCTTGGGTCACGACCATGACTTCTCATATGACACCAGTACTGTTTTTTTCCAGAAAGCGGACTCGAGAGTGGTTACAATAAGCTTGAAACTGTCATCACAGTCAAGCTTAAACAAATTAGTATAAACTAAATATTTCAGTATCAAATTTCAAAGAACACACTGAGTAATAAAAACGTTAAAATGAACGTTAAATCAGAAAAAGCTCAGTTATTGAACAAAACAAAGATGCTCTTTAAATTTCATATTACAGTTTCATCAGCAAGATGTTGATATTAATTTTTTTTTCTCTGAAGTGAGTTGTTTCCTGCCGATATAAGACAAAAGTGTTGTTGTCCTTGACAGTAGCGTTCACAGGTTTGTTACCAAAATGTCAAGAAACATACGTTTTGATGGTCGATGTGATGAAAATAATGAAGCTCTCAAAGCAGTTCTTCCAGAATTCGTCCTCTGTCTAAGAGACTTCCATTTCTCGCTTTTTGTAGACGGAGTGGGAATGCTGACGGAGGACGAATATCTTGCATACTGTTTAAAGCATGAAGAAAATATGGATGAAAGTTATAACAAACCAATACAGTGTATTCGAGACTTCTTTTCGAGCAAAAAATGCTTCACGCTGCCATTTCCATGTGACGGAGATACTCTTGCAAAGCTTGAAACTCGCAAATTTGATCAACTTTCCAAGAGCTTTCAAGAAGCAACTGCCCGTTTTGTATCTTATATCTACAGCAAAGATCCAAAGGAACTCATTGTGAGCAAACCCGTAAACGGAAAAAGTATGCTCTTATCTATCCAACGATATATTATAATCTTTGTATCTTTTTACATTTTACGTTATCAGAAATGACCATGTTTTATATTGTATATTATACACTTAATAAAAGGACTCGGCACCACATGGAATTGCGTGTAACTAATGTAGTTTTGCTTTCTCGGATCATTTCGTTCAAAGATGCAGATTTAGATTAAACACCGATTTTCAAAACTTCACAAGACAAAAACACAAATAAGAAAGGAAAGTTTGTGTTTTTGATCTTGTGCTAGACTGATTTAAAAATTACAGCTTAAAGCAAGTTTTCATAATGGAAGTCTATGGGAAAATCACAGTTTCAGTGACATTTTCGCAAATATAAAATTTCTAAAGTATAGAAGTTGTAAACTGTCAATTTGTCAAAGAAAATGTGTAGGTTCGTGTGCTTAGTTTTGAGATAATTGCCCATGATTTAAAAGATCCACAAATTTCAAGCGGATTTGAAAGAACTACTGGTGCAAAACTACTTAAAATCCTTTTGAAAAGGCATGTGAAATATTTTAAATTATTTTGTTCTTGAATGTAAAACGCGTAAACACACACATTTTGTGTTTATATTACCGTTTCCTAAATTAAAAATTCCATTTTAGAAAGTTATTATATATATAAATAGAAAATATGTACGAATAACAATAATGACGACTTGAATTTAAGGCAAACGGAATGTTTAATTAAGGAATTATACAAACGCTATCAAATACATGGCGTATCAATTAATCCTTAGCTCTTTTATCAGAAACAAACACTACAATAGCTGGCAGCTTTAAACAACTCGTGTCTTTTTCCTGGTGGTTTATGCAATCTTGAAACAATCCTAGTGCATTATATCATAATGATAAAATCTGTAAAAATATACTTTGGTAGCAAAGAATACAAGCAAGAAGAATAATAGCAGATTGAGTCTGTTCATGAGAGGCAATGAAATGTGCAACACCTCTTACGCCCCCTAGCACCTGCAACTTATGCCGAACTCTATTATACTTATGTTGAATGGACTCCATGCTCCTTAAGAACCAGAAAATATAACAACACTGAATCCAAGTACGGGGAGACTTTTAATAGCCACCTCAGGGCACTTAAAGATTGCTGTTGTGATAGTTTATAAAATCTGTAAAAAGATCTTTTGGAAGCAAAGAATGCAAACAAGGAAATAATAGCAAACTCGGTTTGATTGGGTCTGTTCATGATAGATATTAAAATGTGCAACACTTCTCATGCCCACTATCACCGGCTTGAGCGGAACTCTATTACACATATGTTGAATGAACTCCATGATCCCAAAGGACCAGAAAATATAACAACACTAAATCCAAATACGGGGAGGGAGACTTTTTACAGCCGCCACGCGGAATAAACATAAAACTCATTTTGATCGCCGTCTTCGTTTTATATAATTGGTCCAATATTGATCAACGAATTTCATTTTCAGAAAAAAAAGACTTAAAACCAGGTCCAAAAACAAAACTTTTGTTAAACTGTTCCTGAATTAAGTTTCCCTTGCTTAGAAGCAGTACGTTATTAAATTGAAGTCAAACTAAAAGTTAATTTAACTTGATCATAAACAAATGTTTTATCCAGTAAACTTGATCTATTACACTCATCAAGGTACACTTTGTTTGGACCAGGACACAAGACAAAAATAGTTACATTATGAATCTTTGTAATTCAAGTTTATGTTTCATATTTACTAATTAAGGATGGATTCTTCATGTCATAGTTTTGGTCAGTTTACAACGACTTTTACATGCTTTTCTAAATGCCCATATAGCTATGCGAAAAAAAGATATGCCTATGTAGTAAAATTTTTAAACGGACATGTATACTGACTACCAACTGAACAGAATATGAATCATCACTAGTGAGTCTTCATTAAAGTCAAATTTGCTGTCAAAACGGACAACAAAAATTAGTACCTTCTGTTTACCGTACAATCAATAGCAATGTTTTGTTTACCGTGCAATCTCTAGCATTGTTTACTGTTCAGTCTTTTACGTCATGCACTGTCCAACATCGTTTTTGTTTACCGTACAATTTGTAGTATTTCTTACCGTGCAATCGTAAATGTTATATTTTAACATTTTGGTTCATATCAGCAAATACAATGTAAGAAAGCCGTAGAAAAAAAGAAATATCTTTGTAAAACAAGAGAAATATGCAATAAACTAAGTTCTTTAACTAGTGACTATTACAACATGTTTTTGTGTCATATTCTTCAGTGTTTGAAGTTCTAACGACAAAGTATGTTGAAGCGCTTAAAAATAATGCAGTACCAAATGTAGACGATGCTTTTACTGCCGTGGCTAAAAAAGAAAATGCTAGAATGGCTGCTGAAGCATTAGAAATATTTGAATCTCAGATGAAATCAGTTGAGCTACCAATACCAACAGGTACATTGGGAGATCTTTACAGAAACGCTCAGCAACTGGCGTTGAACTACTTGAACCCAAAAGTTGTGCTTGATGGAAACAACATCTGTAAAAATAAAACAAAGGTATGTTTCACTTGATTGATGTAATGAAGGACTGTATTGATAACAGTATTGTGATGAGGTGGTACAAGTTCAGAGATTCCTTTTAAGAAATAAATCAATCATTTAGTGATACTAATTTACTCGAAGTATTTCATTAAGCTTACCAAAAAAAATCAGTTACTATCCTAACCAGGTGTATGTAGATTTCCGATCGGATTGTGCAAATTACAAAATACAATATAAGAAACTTACTGTTCACCTTATTACAGTTGATGAAATGTAGGCATAAAAAACGTTTACTCGCAATTTTACCACACGTACATTATCATACGCTGTCAGAAAAAAATAGATCGCATTTCAATCTTTTATTTTCTTTTTATTGGCATTTATCAAGAAAGGTCTATACTAATATCTAAAATGATAAAATTAAATACAATGAACATTAGTACGTATAATGATTAGTAATTCAAGACATAAATAAAATCAATTTAACTTTCTTTATTTCAAACCCGCTGGCAAGCATGATTTAGTTTTAATGCCAGGTATTGTTAATGCTTTTGATAGATTATCACGGCTAAAAATATATTCCACTCTGAAATTGTTTCATTGTGTTTCACATAATTTGATGATAGTGTATGTCTTTTGTGTGTTTATAGATATAATATTTTTTTTGGACAGAAATTTCATTGATATTTATGATACGACCTCTGCACTATATATACTTGATGACATTTCCAGCAAGGTCTTTTTAGAACACCATCATCAGATGGTGGGCTATTCAAATCACTCTGCGTCCGTGGTCCGTCGTCCTTCCGTCCGTCCGTCCGTCCATTAACAATTTCTCGTTATTGCATCTCCTCAGAAACTACCAGGGGGATTTTGACTAAAGTTTGTCAGAATGATGTATTGGTACCCTAGTTGTGTCTCCCTGAAAATCAGACTGGTTCAACAATTTTTGAGTGAGTTATGGCCCTTTGTTTATTTTTAAAATTTACAAAGATTTATATAGGGAAAAACTTTGAAAATCCTCTTGTCCAAAACCATAGGGCCTAGGGCTTTGATATTTGGTATGTAGCATTATCTAGTGGTTCTCTACAAAGATTGTTCAAATTATTTCCCTGGGGTCAAATATTGCCCCGCCCCGGGGGTCACATGGTTTATATAGACTTATATAGGGAAAAACTTTGAAACTTTCCTTGTCCAAACCACAAAGCATAGGGCTTTGATACTTGCAATGTAGCATCATCTGGTGGTTCTCTACCAAGTTTGTTCAAATTATCTCCCAAGGGTCAAATATGGCCCCGCCCCAGGGGTCACATTGTTCATATAGACTTATATAGGGAAAAACTTTTAAAAACTTCTTGTCCATAACCTACAACATTCAAATTTGGACCACATGTATAGTTTTGAGTGGCAAGATGAACCTTAACATGAGTTGACCTTGATCTTGACCTAGTGACCTACTTTCACATTTCTGTAGCTACAGTATTCAAATTTGGACCACATGCATAGTTTTGTGTACCGAAATAAACTTTGACCTTGACATTGACCTAGTGACCTACTTTCACATTTCTCAAGCTACGACCTTCAAATTTGAACCGCATGCATACTTTTGTATACTGATATGTACTTTGATCTTGAGATTGACCTAGTGACCTATTTTCACATTTTTGAAGCTACAGGCTTCAAATTTGGACCACATGCACAGTTTTGTGTTCTGAATTGAACTTGGATTCTGATTTTTACCTAGTATCTACTTTTCTTAAACTACAGCCTTCAAATTTGAAGCAATGCATAGTTTTGTGTACCGAAATGAACTTATTTCTTGAAATTGATCAAGTGACCTACTTTCACATTTCTCAAGCTACAGCTTTCAAATTTAGACCACATGCATGGACCACATGCATGGACCACATGCACAGTGTTGTGTATCAAAATGAAATTTGACCTTGATTTTGACCTTGAGCTAGTCATGAAATTTGGAACATTCAAAAATGGCTCAATGGTGGGCGCCAAGATCACTCTGTGATCTCTTGTTTGTATAACTGATATCACATTAGTAAATTATCCGGTCTGAAATAAATTTTGAAGATGTGCAACAATATGATATACGATATATCATGTAGGAAAATTGCTAATAAAAACTGTAAAAAGTTCCTTCAGAGGCATAGAATAGCACAATTATAGCAGATTCGGTTTTATTGAGTCTGTTCATGAGAGGTAATGAAATGTGCAACACCTCTTACGCCCACTAGCACTGGCTTAAGTGAAACTCTATTAAACATCTATTGAATGGACATTATGATCCCAAAGGACCAGAAAATATAACAAGACTGAATCCAAGAACGGGGAGACATTTTACAGCCCCACAATCCCCCCCCCCCCCCCCCCCCCCCACACACACACACACGGCACTGTTGTGATAGTTTAAAGAATCTGTAAAAAAGATCCTTTGGAAGCAGAATAATGGCAGAGTGTGTTCATGAGAGGTAATGTAATGTAGAACATCTCTCACGCATCTCTCCTAACCCCCACCCCCCTCCCCCTAGCATAAACGGAACTTTATTACACAACTATTAGATCAAGTGTATTATTACACTAAAACACATTCATTCATCTTATACTGTGTGTCTTTTTAAATAGCTCCGCCAAGCTGAATAAAAAACACTTTTGTCCTATCCCGTCCGTCCCGAACTGTTTACTTTAATTATCAAAGTAGCCTAAAGAGATGAGGTATTGAAACTTAAAATGACCTTAAGGATCATCAACTAAGTTCATATGCAAGATTTCATAACTTTGAGCTTTCTTTTCTAGAATTATTTCACTTATTTACTACAAAAAATGTTCCGTCTCATCCTTTTTCTTTTGAATATCTCAGAAACCGACAAAAATACAAAAATACCATTTTGAAACTTACAAAATTTGTTCACGGTTTTTCTCTAAACAAATAACCCGTCCCGTCATGTTTTGTTGTATTTATTACAAAACTCTGGATTGAAACAGATTTTATTTAGAAACTTAAAAATATACTATTTGGATACCCGGTTTCATAGCTCTGGCTTTTCTTTTGATATTTTCTTTGTAAGCACTCTAAACATGTCAAGTCTTATAACCTTTACATAGCTTTCCTGACCATCTCTGAAACCGATACAAATATTTTTGGACTAAAACATGCTTTAAGGAAGTTTATATAGCAGGTCATATGACTCTGACTTTTCTTTTGTCAATATTTTGTCCATATTTGCACTCCTAAAACGTCCAGTCCAGTCTGTTCAAAATCGTTTTCCTGGAACCAATACAGATATTATTTTGAAACTTAAAAACAAGACATTTTTACCATCCAGCGAAACAGATATAAAATTTAAGCTTAAACCAGTCATTTATGATCATAAGACATGTTGGAGCTTAACATTAACCTTTGGAACCATACAGCAAGTTGACATGACAAGTCCGATTAAGCTGGTAGCTTTTTTAGTTAAATTTTCTCCCTTTTTATACACCTTTTTGAACATTAAAAAGGGACTTTAATGTTTCTTAAATCAGTGATAGATTGCAATGTGAGAAAGTGTAGAGCACAAGAATCATACCTACATTTTGATACGTTTAAAAGTATTGCATTTTTGATAAACATCTTATTATTATATAAATAAAACTTTGACTTTATTTCTGGAAATTTAAAGTTACTTGATGCAGTGAAAGATAGCAATGATACACAGTGGAATTTCTTTGTCTGCTGTTATCATTGTATCCCTTTTTGCTTTACATTTATTTGTTGTTGTTGAGTTTTTCAAATAATAAACATTCTAGACGACACCTTTCAATACACTTAAAGAACTCGAGTGTAACTTGATAGAATGAAATATTGCAATGAGAAATAGTGAAAGCATGGGAGATACAACTATGTCATGTTGGGCGACAAATGCTTTTCCTAATTCATTTGCCTCATGGCTACGAATATTTATTCCTGCAGTTTTCATCTTCTTTTTTTTTTTGCTTTATTGAAAAAAAAACTGAATTAAATCTGTTAACAATACAGTGGCTTAATAGTCGAATAGCAAATTTATTTGTTTGATTTGTTCTATTACTGGTGACATTTAAAGAAAGTATATGTATTTTTCTTTTCTTTGACAAAGCCAAGCTGATCTTGACAGATTTATATGAAATCAGGAAATCTCAAAGTACAATGTTAAAAACATTAATTTGAGAATGCAAGTCAATTACAGAATATGCTAATAATTTTCCATTGAAGAAAAAAGTTCAATATATTTCTATCGTTAAGTTACATTGTCTATGCCTGCTTAATTCCTGCAAATGATTATGTCTGTCAAATGTTTTGTGCCCGCTGAAGAAGTTGATAAATTTCAGTTGAAAATGGACAACATCTGGAATAAAAAGAAGGAAGAAAATACTAAGAAGTTACGAGATTTATGCGAGATCACTGTACAACAGAAGAATGAAGCTATTCTTGCACCAGACATCAAAAATAAAGCATACCATAAGGCCGGAGGATTTAGACACTACAAACGTGATATTGAGCAAATGAGGGAAGAATACTTTCATACACTTAATGATTTCGATGAGCATGAGGTTAGTTATATACAATACATTTAAGCTTAACAAGAATTCTAGGCCATATCTAATATACTTGAATCAAACTTGTAAGAAATAGCGATGCCACAGCATTATTAAAACAGTCGCAGAGTAAATGAGAACGTGACCCGGTAGCTCAGTCGGTAGAGCATCGATACGGTATGACGCTGACTCGGGTTCGAGTCCCGATATGGCTCTATTTTTCCTCAGTCTGTGACAGATTATTTCTAATTTATAGGGTCTGTAAAATTTCAAGTTTCAACCTTGTTCAACACAAGAAGATGCTATCCCTAACAAATAATATAAAAAGTGAAAGTATAAAAAAGACAAAAGGCACATTCAAAAATCGCAGTCACCCATATATGGAAATACAATGTATAGGTACGTGCAAATATATACATGTTCGCAAAAGACTTAGCACATGTTTACATCAACGCAAATGAATTCAACAATGATAATCACAGAAGTAACAAACAACAGTGCAACCCTTTGGAATGGTCAGTGGAAAAGCGCCTACTTGGCAGTTTAAATTGGTTTAGTATAGTGCCACAAATCCGCTCTATAACATATAGTAAGTTAAAAGAATGTTGCATATCAGAGAAAACAATGAATGAAAACTATATACCTTACAACTACATTGGATCCACAAAAGATACAATAACAAAAAATCTAACCAAAGGTTATGAGAAACTAAATGTTCAAACAGTGACAAAATGTCAAAGAAATTTATTGTTTTGATTTGATGCTATACTTGAAAAAAAGCTTTTTAAGCCAATAATGCTCGGGTTAGAGCGGCCTCACTAGATCACATCTCACAGCACGCAGACGGACACATAACCAACACACACACCTACACATACCCAAAGCAAACACATGAGGACAAACCGAACAAATAAAGGAACACAGTGGGACAAAGAATTGAAACGGTCAGTGGCAAAATCACCAAAAGTGGGGAGGGAGGCTAAAACTAGTTTACGGTGCACCTAACCCCACTCTTACCCCAACCAAGTCACAGGGCAGTGTAAATAAAAGCTTTACATTCAAGCAATGGCAATAGTAAATTCTTTCTTCAAAATACGTATATAATGAAGGTGTCAGATGATAATTATTTTATTACGTACTTTATGTACAGGGACTGAAGCATATTTTTGTGGAATATCTGGGTACCCTTTTTTAACTGTCGAAAAGTAACTCTAATTGTTGAGGAAGAAGATGTTGATCAACTTTTATAAAACTGAATACGAGTAACAAAAAATTCAAAAACAACACATTTCCGAGTTGTAAGAGCATATGCCTATGCATTTTCTCGGCGACATTATTTGACACAAAAAGCTTCCATGGATTCAACAGTCAAACAACTTTCATCAAAAACAACTTTAAGGACGCTCGCTACAGTTTCGTAATTTTTTTCCCAATAATAGATTTTGATGAAATGTTCTGTATTACAAGATCATGTTATGATGTATTGAAAAATAAAATAAAAATGCTAGGTCACCAGCTTTGTTTCAATTTTATTTGCCACTAGATATGATGCTATTTTTAACATTTTTCAAAATTTCTATACCCCTAAAATATATTTCAGTAAGGTACAATAACCGGCATAAATTTGATATATTAGCATTTTTATAACGGAAACAATATATCTATTTGAAACATGCTCAGAAAAATCAAAAGAAAATGATTTTGTAAAAAAAGGGAATACTTGTTGAGCAGACCCAAGGGGTATTTTTGCATATTTTTTGGCAATTTTAAGTTGGTATTTCTGCTATTTTATCGAGTTTCACATAATAGAATTAAATCAAACTCTGCACATACGTTTGGTATTGTCTACCTAATCTAACACAAAAAGAAAATTCATAGATCACCATATTAGATTTGGCTTAAATCAAATTACAGCGAGATGGGATGTGGCGGGCATTTATACAACGCAGGCTGGTAGGAAATACGTCATCAGTTTTTATTTCAAACAAGGCCATATATTTAGCTAAACTCTTGACAGTATTCTGTATTTGTCCACAGCTTAAAATCTGGAAAGTAGATCCCTCGGAAGCACCGAGAACAAGGCAAATAGTGAAAATTTCAGACTCGGTTTGATTGAGTCTGTTCATGGGCAGTAATGGAAAAAGCAACACTGCCCACGCCCCCTAGCATAGACATTAAGTCATAGACATTTAACAAGAGGATTAAATGACCCAAGGTCGCTCACCTCAGTAACATTTGGAATAAACTCGCTGAAAGTATGACTGTAGAAACTTTATTTTCTGTATTTCTATAGGAAGAAATTATTTCGGCTCCCGCATCCTTTACCTTTAATATATTGATCTTAGAAGCAATAAGTGTTATCCACCCCATTTAGCCATTCATCTCACTAGGTTTGAACAATGCAGGTTAAAGGCTTCTGGACAAATGCTACGGAAACTCTTTCAGTGTTTTAGCAAATGATTTATAGATATATCAAATTACCAAACGGCAGATTTCTTAATAAGCTGATTTTTACGTGTTTCTGAAGTTTTTAGATGTCATAGAATAATGTAAGTTTCCGCATTACTCCGAACAAAACCCATAGTTAACGAATACGGATGTACGGTATGGGTACGGTACGGAATTAGAAACCGCTGTGACTAAAAACAGAGCTGGTGCGCCTGTGATATAGTACAGACTCCGGTATATACCCGGTTAACTTAATTTAAACGAAAATATCTTAAATGTATATATTTTGTAACCATAGTGATACTAACCCTAACCTTTAGTCAGTATATTATGCATATTGTACACAAACTTGCGTGATTTTTCCGTGCGCGGCTAGTTGACAACCATTCCGGTCATGCGCAGAACGGCTGCACAATCTCTGTCATTAGAAACATCGATTAGGAATAACCAAATTGGCACGGTGTTGCGGTAAATATCGGCCCGTCCGGAAAAACTGTCGCGAGCGCCTTTAAAGCATTGTGTTGGCAGAGCGTTTAGAAAATGAAGCGTTCTTACAAGTAGTGGAGGATGGCACTCTAAAACACTTTTTCTCTTTTTTGTCTATATAAAGCCGCCATCTTGGATTGGGTCCAGTCAGTATTCAGGATGGGACTCATTTGAACGAAATGACATATAATTAACCGCCATTTTAGAATATGGAATAATGAAAAGATAGCAAACAATACTGCTCTGTTCATTTTTTATCATTTCTTTTTACCAATAGCATTTCAAAATACATTACAATATTTAAATATACTCAATATCCATACGGGTAAGATATACGCCCATTTCTTAGTCTCTTATCAAACACAGTCCCGTGCTTTTTCGTTTGCGTCATAGTTACAAGTCTAGCTCGTTCACGGTCTCGACATATTTTTTGAGAATCTGTCACAGTTACGACTCGGTTTAGTGGGCCAATAATCATGTCCTTATTGGTTTCAAAATTGATTGATATTTTATTTTTAAAATTCAGAGTGATACATTTTATTTTACAGCGAGTTTATTCTTTGTTCTAATAGGAAATATTTTAAATAATTAAAATCTTAATGTGTATATACCATTATAGACCATATATAGCTACGAAATCTTACTTTTCATCCGTATGTAAGCACGTTGTTTAAACTTTATAACATCCAAATGTATTTTAGACAATTAATTATGCCACCCGACACCCACCACCGCCACCCGCCACCTCTACTTCCACCACCACCACCACCACCGCCGCCAACCACCACCACCGCCACCCGCCACAGCCGCCACAGCCACCACTACCACCCGCCACCCACCACCACCACCGCCATAGTCACCGGCCACCACCACCACCAACAACATCACCACCACCCGCCACCACCACCAACCGCCACCACCACCACCGCCACCCGCCACCGCCACCACCCCGCCCTTCGCCACCGCCACCACCATCGCCAACAACACCACCATCCACCACCTCCAACCGCCACCCGCCACTGCCACGCACCACCGCCGCCGCCGCCACCCGCCAACCTATTTGCCGCATTATCCGAATAATATCGGATAAGAAATGAAACCCTACTCACTTTAAATTTCCCAATCAGACTTTCAGCGCTTTGATACTACCCATACAGACTTTCAGCGCTTTGATACAACCCATACAGACTTTCAGCGCTTTGATACTACCCATACAGACTTTCAGCGCTTTGATACTACCCATAAAGGCTTTCTGAGCTTTGATATAATCCATACAGACTTTCAGCGCTTTGATTATCGAAAGCTGCCTGTGCCGATTTGCCTTAAGGCATAAGGTATATAACTCAGACACGTATATATAGTATCACGCACGACTTCCAAGAAAACTTCAGCTAAAGTAATAACTATACGCGCCGTGACAATGATTGAACCGACAAAAATATTAATTATCATATTTTGTTCGTTATTGAATCATAAGCTATATTTAGATGATATGGTTCCATGGTGAGTAATCTACTCTTTACTTCATAAGCTATATTTAGATAATGTCAATAAAACTGGAAGCGGTATTTGTCTTTGAACACAAATTACTCGCGCAGATCCTTACACTTCGGTATCCAAAATGGCAGTGAATAAATATCGACGGTAAAGTATAATAAATAAAGTCAAGACGACGGTCTGATCAATATAATACGCAGATGTGTTTTGATTGGATACCATCATTCCGATTGAACATTCTTAAATCAGATATAAAAAAGTTATAACACTTATTATTATCTTTATTAATGATTTGTATGTTTAGTGTTTGAAACGTAACCTGTGTGTCAGCACATAACGGCTGTAGCCTTAAGGCAAATTGGCACAGGCAGCTTTCGATAATCAAAGCGCAGAAAGTCTGTATGGGTTGTATCAAAGCTCTGAAAGCCTTAATGGGTAGTATCAAAGCGCCGAGAGTCTATATGGGTTATACCAAAGCGCTGAAAGTCTGTACGGTGTGTATCAAAGCGCTGAAAGTCTGTATGAGTTTTATAAAATCGCTGAAAGTCTGTATGGGTAGTATCAAAGCGCTGAAAGTCTGATTGGGAAATTCAAAATGAGCAGGGTTTCATCTATCTATCTATCTAGTCTAGTCTAGTCTAGTCCTGTCCTGTCCTGTCCTGTCCTGTCCTGTCCTGTCCTGCCCTGCCCTGTCCTGTCCTGTCCTATCCTATCCTATCCTATCTATCTATCGTCCCTTATTAGGGAAGTAGACACTTTCGTGCGCGTCAAGGTAATAACTAGGGTGAAGAGCAAGCTTATGGAAAAGTATGTTAGATGCATTGAACTGCTAAGGGTTTTGAATGAAGGGAATTTCTGGTGTAAGAGTATTCCGAAGGACTATAGTCCGAGGGAAAAGGGAGTATTTTAGTAGTCAGTGAATGCAGAGATTTACCTGTAAGACATCGGGTGATAATGGTGTGATTGCCTTGTTAGGGGGTGGGGTGAGATGATTTTCCACGGGAATTGCAACCAGTTGATTTGAGAATTTGTTCATATAGAAAGAGTCGGGTGACAATACTCCGGAGATCTAACCTTCGCCATTTTAGGCTGTACAGCATGTCAGTGACACTGGCAGTCCTGACAAAATCTGGCATACCTCCAACGTGTTGTCCGTCTTTTGATCGCTTCGTTTTTGTCTACTTAGGTTTGTGTGTATGGAGACCACCTGGTTGAAAACTAGTTTCGGGGACTATAGGATTATAGGATTGCACTCTTACTAGCCTTGATTTTACAACCAACCGTCTAATCTTTATCGTAAATTACTTGATCTGCTGTCTGAATATCTTTACTCTAAAATTCAAAGCTTTAGGGAAAATAGGCAAAGTTTTCTCCATTCTGTATCATCTTAACACTTACACACTCCATAAAACTTGTTTCTTCCCCATATCTTTTATATGCATTGTTGGATTATCTAAGTGGTATACACAAACGTTCTCCATGAGACATTGTGTCAAAGCATGACCTATGCTTGTCGGTTAAAGGTCAAGGTCACTGTTCAAGGTAAAAAAAAAAACAATTGTTTCGGCTCCTTTACTTTTAATCACATTGAAGGATGTTTTAGTACTACACAGAAATGTTCCACATGATTAGACTATATATCGCGCACATGATCCATGGTAGTCGGTCAAAGGTCAAGGTCACTATTGAAGGTCGTGTAAAATTTTGTTACTGCTCCATTATATTTAAAACTTGCATTGAAATATTTTTAGTGCTACATAGAAATGTTCCCCATGATTAGACCATGTATCGCGCACATGGCCCATGATGTTCGGTCAAAAGTCAAGATCACTATTGAAGGTCAAGTAAAAGTTTGTTTCTGTCCCATTATGTTTTATTGCATTGAAGGAGATTTTACGCCAAAACAATAGGTTTGCAATGATGTGGAAAAGTTCACTCCTAGTTCTAAAACACTACAGAAAATTAGTCATGACTAGTTATCAGTTAATGTAGTTCAAAATTTAATAACGGTAAATCGATTATCATTTTGAGAAGATTTCTTAAGTCAGTTATGTGATATAAATTATTTTATATATATTCGAATAGGTTTTTCAAGAAGATCTGTAATTGATCTTCAGTAATAATATGGCTATTCCATAGACTTAGCTCACATATTTATGAATTAAAGTATTTAAACAAAATATATAAATTTGAAACTTTAGGTCTTTGGGTCATGGCTCGGGTTTGTGAAGCAAATGAGAGATCTCGAAAACGAAATTATTGGAATAGATGATGCTTTGACGGAAAAGCAAAAGCAGGGTAAGTCAAATGTATCTAAATTGTTTGTTTTCATAGAAATGTTACGGCCTAATACATTATCTACAGGTCTCTGGGAGTGACATTAGGATCTGTTATCTTTAAAAATAATAATGAATGACCAAAATCTACTTTTCCCTGTGTAAAATTCTGAACATTTTAGATAATAATTTCGTTTTAAACAAAATGGCTGAATATAATGAAAAACTCGCCTTGACAACTGTTTTTTGTAATAAGTTCAACACGTATCAAGATATTTTAAAAAATTATAAAGGTAATCACCACCTTTGGAGTTCTTTAGAATGATATATAATATGAATAACCTATGAATGTCTTATATTAGCTTGTGGCTATATACCAATAAAAGAAATTGTTCTTTGTTTCATATAAAATTCAGCTACTTCAGAACAATTTTGTTAAAGTTTCTAGATTTTCACTCCGTCGTAGACCTATTTTCCACAAGATATCCATACATTTGCTTCAAGAAAACGAAAAGAAAAAGGGGTGTTGAATAGTATGCAGTGAAATGCAAGTCAACTGAAGTCAGGTACCCTCATATTGCCGCATTTCAGAAAGCGGTCCTCAGAATAAACACCCTACTTTCGTTTTCAAGTAAACAACTCAAAAACATGCGAGTATTAGCATGAAACGTGTCCTATTTTATGTAAAATTCATTCCACGAGTGAAATAATGCCCATTTGGCCCCCGATTTACGCGCAAATGCGCGAAAAATGGAAAAATTAGGATCTATTTATTAGGGACTTCTTTCGACTACACCACGGAAGCACATTTTGGGCCGAATTACTGCATTATAACCTTGTTACCGAAAAGATGGATCAGTCAGTAGTCTTACGCAATAGAATGTAGAACATTTCAACACTGAAATGCAAAGAAATTGTAAATTGACTGGTTTTAAGACATCCGATCCACAAATAGATAAGCAAGTACTATATAGCAGTGCTATTAAAATATATCAAATATTGATGCCTGGTAAGCTCATATAATTTGATATCATTTGAAAGTGTATCGTCTACTGAAAAAGAAAATATGAATTAAATTACAAAAATATGTTACAGAATTTTTATTTTATTTTCTTCAATGATACTCCAATAGAAAGTCAGTTATAACAGTATAAAAATTGTCATTTCGCCGTTAATAAACATATAGCGGTCTATGCATATCATTTATAGTTATTTTGTTTACTATAAGTACCGCACAGTATTATGGCGTTTCTGTTTTAGCAACATGTAAATAAACAGTCAGTACTTAGCACTCTGTTTTAAATACAAAAGATATAGGAAGTTAGTTCAGTAGTTGGCTTGATGGCGCAGTAGGTTGAGTGGACAGACATTTACTAGTAATTATTTTGTAGTGATAGTTTTGATGGTTCGAACCTCGCACCCGTCCAATAATTTTGCATTTAATTTATATACTTTGTGTAAGTTTGTTTTTCTCTGGTTTCTAATTCATTCAAATAAGCTTCAAATGTATTAGATCATATTAACACACCCTATTACCTGATGTCCACCACGCCGAGGGATGCGGCTGCCACAGAGGTCAGAAATCAATAACAATGAGTAGTGGTGTTAGTCTTTTGAGCTGTATTTTTTCATTTCGACTTTCTATGAAAATATTCTGGTGCAAGCATACGTGTAAATGCCTTAACATATTATATAATTAATCCTGGTCGCCAACTTTGCGAAATAAAGAAGTATTCAGCTGTTTAAATTGGACGTTTATTAAAATTGATGCGAAAATCATATTCAACGGCCCAATTCGAAGTGTTTACAAAATAATTTGATCGGGTTTACCTCACACGTCAAACGACCAATCATCTGGGGATAATCCTGGCAAGTTTCAAGTCTGTCATTACGTCTACACCGACGTTAAGACCATCCAATGGGACCCGGGTACAGTCACATATGATAAACTTTACCGCAGAGGGCATTTTTAAATGATGCCCATCCCACCGAGGAGTCAAAATATAGGATACAGTTTACGGCAGAGGGGAATTTGATGTAAAAACGTCTATTTTGGCTGTTAGTTTTGCTTTTAAGTCTTGGGAGGTCATGGAATCATTTGCAGTATGTATTGTTTATATACTTATGTTTAATAATTGGCGATTTTCAATGGCGAACACCGCTGTAACACAGTGTTAATCAGTCTAGATTGTATTTCTATCTATCTCCGACATTGCATACTATCTGCTACATGTATAGACTGGTTCTCTGCTGTAAATGTTCATTTTGTAAATTCATTTTTGTTTCAATTTCTTTTATGATGAAATATACAGAAATAATGATATCTTAAGTCATGATACTTGCGTTCTTGCAGGATTCAGTGTTGAAGTTACGGTTAATATTAGATATTAAATCGTTTTGCATTTATCATATACAGCTTTCATTTAAATACACTTCAGATCATATAGTTAAACACAGTTTGTCGAGTAGTATATTTAAGCATATATATTTGAAATGCATGAGAATTGTTTAAAAAAAGCTAAGACACTGATTTGCAGCTTACGCTAGAGTGGTTGACCATTTAAGTACATGTAACTGGAATAAGATGAAAACATTTGGAATGCTGGATATAGGACAGAAAATATATACCGACGTGATTCCAAATGAAGGTGAAATATTCATTTCTAGTGACCAGCGTGTGGGCATGTATCGAAGTTACAGGGCAAAATATCAAAATTGAATACATCTTTAAAGTTTTCAAGAGAGATCGATCAGAATGAAATCTTCATTTCAGATAGTAACTCGGTAATAACAGAAGGTTTAGTTATTTCCAATGCATTTTGATAGATCTCTCTTGACGTGACAATTAACTAAATGGTCAATCACTCCAGTGTTTACTTCAAAATCATTGTTACAGTAATAACACGTGTATGCCTTCATCTTTGGTTCTGAAAATGAATACAAAATAAATTGTTTAGAACATTTCTGTAAACGATTAATGAATAACAGCTTTATTTAGAACCGATCACTTGACTTATGCCACTGACAACAAATATATTTAAATTTTCTAGCCTAACGGATCTTTTATGTACAACTATGTTACTATCAGTAGCCTCTTAGTATGAAAGCTTGATAATGCAAAACAATTTGATATTTAATATTAACCTATATTCAACACTGAAACCAGCAAGAACGCAAGTACCAGGACTTAGGATTTCATTGCTGGCAGCAAATGTCTGTATATTATGATAAAAAAAGAAACAAAAATGATTTTACAAAACGAAGACTTTCAGTGGTAAAACAACACTATACATGTACAGTATCAGATTGTATGCAATGTATATACAATCTAGACTGATTGCAAAACTATTTATCATTTAATATAAACCGTAAATTCAACACTGAATCCAGCAAGAACGCAAGTACCGATACCATCAGGACTTACGATATCATTATTTCTGTATATTTCATTATAAAAGAAATTGAAACAAAATTGAGTTTACAAAACGAAGACTTATAGTAGCAAAACAACGTCGGAGATAGATAGAAGTTCAATCTAGACTGATTAACACCGTGTTACAGCGGTGTCCGCCATTGAAAATCGCCAATTATTAAACATAAGTATAAACAATGCATACTGCAAATAATTCCATGACCTCCCAGGTCTCAAAAGCAAAACAAATAGCCAAAATAGACATTTTTACACAAAATTTCCCTCTGTCGTAAACGATATCCTATATTTTGGCTCCTCGGCGGGATGGGCATCATTTAAAAATGACCTCTGCGGTAAAGTTTATCATATGTGACTGTACCCGGGTCCCTTTGGGGGGTCATAACGTCGGTGTAGACGTACGGACAGACTTGAAACTTGCCAGGATTATCCCCAGATGATTGGTCGTTTGACGTGTGAGGTAAACCCGATCAAATTATTTTGTAAACACTTCGAATTGGGCCTTTGAATATGATTTTCACATCAGTTTTAATAAACGTCCAATTTAAACAGCTGAATACTTCTTTATTTCGCAAAGTTGGCGACCAGGATTAATCATATAATATGTTTAAGGCATTTACACATATGCCTGCACCAGAATATCTTCATGGAAAGTCGAAATGATAAAATACAGCGCAAAAAACTAACACCACTATTCACCGTTATTGATTTCCTACCTCTGTGGCAGCCGCATCCCTCGGCGTGGTGGACATCAGGTAATAGGGTGTGATTAAAGACGAAGCGTTTTTAAATATGATTACGTGTTAACAGCTGTGACATATTTAGTTAGTGAACAAGTTAGTGCTAGATTAACCAAGTCGTATTGCTTTCGTTGAATCTTGTTGAAAAGAAAATTAAAACCAGTTTTAAAAATATTTTGTACGGGTCTGGGAATCGAACTCCAGACGAAAAAGTGTAACACGAATACCGTCACCGCTCGGCCAACGAGGAATTAGTGTTTCCATTGTACACGTAGTGTTTTTACTTAAATTTATGTTATTGTTTTGTTTGTTTACATTTCAAAACGCCTTATTACTGTGCGATACCTATACGAGAGGTGTTCAATTTATTATGAAACACTATCAAAACACACCTATAAGATCTTTCAGCTTACAAAACCTCGTGTAAAGCGATTAATTAATGTAAAGTAATATATCGTACACATACTCAACACATCCAATATGGTTAGACCAAAAATAAATGATTAATTGAGGGCATTATTTTAGGGCAAAAAATGTCCTATAGAAACATTGTGAAACAAGTAAAACAGATGGGACATAACGTTTATGTTGCTACTGTGCATCGCATTCAACATGGTAAAGGTGTTATTCGAAATAACGTACGCAAAACAGGAACTTTTACCAAACGTCGTACAGCAGCTACTGCTGACGTCGTACGGAAAATCCGTAATATGATTAAATTGGTGAATCCGTCAACACAAAGAGAAATGGCAGCTAAGTGTGGAGCGTCTCTATGCACAGAATTATAGCCAGAATTATAAAAGCCAAAATCAGGAAAAAATGCCGTGTTCATAGGCTTAGTGAGGCCCAGATTCTGAAACGACGTGCTCGATCATGGCGTCTATTTCTCCGTCTTTACTGTGGAAAATGGAAAAACGCAGTCACCACTGATGAGGCTATGTTCTATATGGGTGGTAGTTATGGTCAACGTCGTGTTTGCTACGTTCGTTCTAATGGGACAGACCTAAACAAACTGAGTTCTTAAAACGAGATGCATTTGCACCTGGGTTTATGGTTTGGGGCGGTGTTAGTTTCTACGGCAAGACATCTTTGATTTTTATCAATAAAGGGGCGAAAGTCAATGCAAAGTATTACATAGGCAAGGTTCTAAAGCCATTTCAGAAAAAAGATGTTCCGCGCCTTTTTCCTGGAAGAGAGAATGATACGGCTTCTAGTCACACTGCTAAAATGACCATTGATTTTCTCAACAAACACAAAGTAAATTATATAACTCCTGCAGAATGGATGCCAAAAGCCCAGATGCAGCTCCCATGGACTTTGGTATTTGGGGCATACTGAAACGTGGGCTACAAAAACGTAAGATCTATACCATGACTAGTCTTAACAAGAAATATCTTTGAAAAAGATGGTCAGCGAATTCCAATAAGGAAAGACGTTTATGAAATTTTCATCTAACATTCATCTTTCATCTAACATTTTTCAAATTGCAAAACTAAACACCGCACTTTAACAATTTAAATGGTTCTCTTTTAATTTTTCACAAAGGTTTCGTAGGGTTGCAATTTTGTTTCGTTTATCCTTAGACGAATAATTACAGCAGTAGCTTGATGAAGATTCATCAAGCGGTTCATGAGAAGAGGTCATTTAAAGTGTTTATAGTTTAGCTAAATTGGTCCCTATCCCCATTTGTAACAAAATAGCAGGAGACCTTACGATATTGTTACACACCAAGTTTGATAACAATCCATTACATTTTAGTGGTTAATGCGAAGAAAGGCATATCTACTTTTAGCTATAGTGGTCCCTAATAGGGCCCAAGTTCCTATATAAATAAATTTGGAAGAGGACTTTATAATGATGCTCCAGACCAAGTATGACAAAGGTCCATAAAGCTGTTCATGAGACACTGTCTAAAGGCATTTCTAGTTTTAGCTCTAGCAGCCCCTAAAAGGGGTCAAATGTCCCAACTGAACAAAGTTGGCTGCGGGCCTAATAAAGATGCTACAAATCAAGTTTGATGAGGTGAGAATACATGAGAAAAAATCAATTAAAGGATTTTTTATTTTTAGCTTTAGAGGCCCCTAAAATAGGCCAGCTGATCCCGCTTTAACAAATGCATATTCGCTATTCATGAATCTTTGGACAATGACGTCACACCTATAAAAAAAAAGTGAAGGTCAAGGGACACATACAACTGAATTCAATATTTCTGTTTTATAAGCAAAGTTTGACCGTAGTCATATCACGTAGATAAACTGTATGCAGCGTACCTTCATTTCAATGTCACGAGATTCAGTCATTATATAGCATATACATAATAAAACAATTTCAACTGAGTTCAATATTTGCATACCATACTAAAAATACTATTCATATATAATAAATAAGTTAAATAATTTATAACAAATAAATCAAAGCAAACAAGTACTCATTTAATATGCAATCTGAATAAGTCACATAAACAAGAAACCTTTTCATATACAGACGACAATTGTAACAAAGGAAAATCTTTTAAAAAGCACTTCTCTACATAGAAGACTCTTATCACACACTTATTCATGTAATACGCAGACCGTATTCAGCTCTTTCTTTAATTTGATATATGTTGGTATTTGAACAGGTTTTTATCATATTTATTCAACTTACTTATCATTTTGAGATATATCAATATTCTTGCTAAATATACTGAGTAAAAGTTAGCTTTAAAACTGCGAACAGCGTCGTTTAGGATAAACGCTTTGTCTACATTTCACTCAGCGTAGCACGATCAGCAGAGTGAAACAAATTGACACTCTCGTCCAATCAGACAGAGAGTTGCATAAATCTTTCATTTTAATAAATTATCTACAATGCGTTATCAAGTAGTTTGACTTGCAAACTGAAGTCACGTGGCATGGGCCGGTCAAGGTCACGAATTCGTTCTTATAACGGCATTCGCCGAAAAAAAAAGGCTCTTAAAGACGAATTGAACAAACTTGAGCAGTCGTGCATAAACCGGACTTAAGAAAGCTGGCCTAGAAGGTGCAGAATGATTTACTATTGCCATGGATCCCAGATTAAGCATCTGTTGCAATAAAACGTATGCGAGTAAATAATTAAGCTGTGTTTAAGACTGTTTCATAATAAATTGAACACCTCTCGTAATTCCTGTTCAGCGGACGCAACTCTTTCAAATAGTACTAAAAAGAAAACATCGTGTCACTAGACATCAAAATTTACCTATTTGCGGATCAGATACCTTAAATATTTAGAAATCTAGATTCGGTTTTTTATCAAAGTAAAAGTAAACGTAAAAACATTGATACCCGACTACTAGTATATTAAACCTTCTTGAATATTCTACTGACTTAACAAATATTTTACATCTGCAAAGATTAGAGTATCATATATAGACAATTTGTACTTGGGTGTAAATGCAAACTATCAATATTCTTGAAAACATGCTACCAAAGCATTTCTGTAGTACTAGATGTGACAGGAAAGGCCGTACCGGCGACAGTAACCATCAAAACAAATCAACACCCTTTACAATATTTACAAATTTATTTACATAAGATGATTATTAACAATGAATAGATATGAAAAGAAAAAAAAACTGATTATAAGAAAGAAAAAAAAGAAAGTTCAGTATCTCTAGATACAAAAGTTCTTATAGTCCATTCTAATCTGACGTGACACAGGTCTTCAATTTAATTGTGAACTTTAAGTAGCACAAACAAAACATAGCTTCTAAATTCAGTCCCTTTAAACCGTGAATACGTTGATTCCGTGTTGGCTCCCTATGGTGGTAGGTGATTGCATCCCTGAGCTGACTTCAGAGGATAACAAAAATCATCGTCTTTGCGGTTTACGGCACAACCATGGGACGAAAGCTCTGCGCTGGGAATATCACATCCAGGCGAGTGAAGACAAGTGAACCTCGGGCATTGTACTTCCGGGTTATGACATCACCAGGAAAATCGTCTGGCGGAAGAAGCTAAAATATATAACATATGGTAAGCACCATAGCAAAACAAATAAATCAGGGCATAAAACTGCTCCTTTGGGTACACCATACCTCCGTAGGCTCCCATAAATAATACGTGCTACTTATACAAAACATATGTGCTACTAAGTTCAAACGTCACATGCTTAAAAATACGTCACCTATTACTTCCATTATTACAAAGATTACTTACTTAAAAGTCTAACATTGAAGTATGAAAAAGATATGAAAAGTTTATGATGAAACATTATAGATACGGACATGATAAACTGCAGCTCTTATTTACAACTACAAATTAACAAAATTCAATGTAAATCAAACGTTATATTATAGTTGGCATCCATATAATATCTAATGTCATACACTACAACGGACATTAATTAGATGTGCTATAGACTGGCACACAATTTCATATTACAATAATATATTACAAACATGGCACTAGACTTGCCATATAGATTTATACATAACCATACAATGCAGTAATGGCGTTCCATAATTAACAAAAATGTTTGACATAAGTTTTTGAAACAAAGTACTTTATAAATATCATGTTACAAATTTCAGTACAAATTTTACATCTTATATAAATGAAACATTTTAGATTCCTCTTTCGAAATAATTTACAAAAGTCTGAAAAATTTAATAAATTATCCTGACATACTGAAACTAGCAAAAATCATGTGCCGAAAAGTAAATGTTACAGAATTCTGTAGAATGAACAAAAATTTACCAAATAAAAATCGTAATGCAAAAATCATACAAAAATCTAACAAATAAATTTCTTACCTCGATCGAGCATAAATTTCTAGCAAGAAAATAATTCAGACATAGATTCGTCTATAAAGTCGTAAGGTGGTGTGCGCAAGGCATATCTAGTCCAGTCTATTTAAAGGATAATGTCCCGCCAAATACTAAATTTCATGGGATTCACGGCTAAGCCGTGGACTCCGACTATTTGTGTTTCCACGGGATTCACGATATAGCCGGGGAATCTAACTACTTTGGCGCGGATTTAAATTGACAATTTGAGGCCCATTATAGTGGTTTTGGG
This sequence comes from Mercenaria mercenaria, assembly GCF_021730395.1. Lineage (NCBI taxonomy): Eukaryota > Metazoa > Mollusca > Bivalvia > Venerida > Veneridae > Mercenaria > Mercenaria mercenaria. Next base: position 22,765 of record NW_026462366.1, on the reverse strand, counting down.
GATAAAAACATAAATTACTGAAGTTTATAAAATATCAACTTTCTTATTACTGAACAGAATTTAATGAAATTTACATGAAAATTTAAGTTATGAAATACAGAAAAGCATGAGAGGTATTTCATGCGTGAAATCTGACATTTACCTCAATAACTCAAAAATTTACAAAAAGATGATGCAATACCTGCATTTACACTACAGCTAAAATAAGGCCCGTATGTCAATTTGTGACACTAGAAGTGTTTGATGTGATAAATCGCCAATTCCTAATTTAGTTTATATCAAACATTTCTTAATGCCGATAAAGGCTGATTTCAATAGAATGCATTAGTATGTTACATTACAAGAAAGGTGTTGTTACTACTTATGCAGAGCTGACAGGTTAATGTTGCGCAGTTCAAACGTCAAATTGCTTAACTTCATGTCCACTAAATAACTTTTAAACCTCTCGTAAAATAAGCATCAGTTGTTTACATCGCACTACGACGTACAAAGCGCAAAGCTAGGTCACTAGATCCAATGACAAGGTCACACTCGGAGGTAAATAGATTGACTTCATGTCCGCTCCATATTCTTTAAACCGTTTGGACGATTTCATAAAACTAACATCAGTTATTTACCTCATTAAAGACAACGTGCAAGTGCAGAAAGCACCACACGGTCATGGTCACCCTTAAGCTCAAAAATCAGATAACTTATATTCGTGTTTACTCCTTATCTTTTAAACGACTTGAATGAATTTTATAAAATTATCATCAGTTGTTAACATCATACAGAGTGCACCGCCAATGTCGCTAGATCAAGGTCACTCTTAGAGGCCAATCGTTATGTAGCGTCCGAGGGTCCTGCAAAAAGTTCTATCACTAGTTGGCTTCCGTAGTTTTATCCCAGGTACATTTGTATTTTATAACTTGAAAGGTGTGTCCGATAGCTAACGATATCCGTTTATTTGATTGGTGCAAATTGCTTTACAAATAAACGAGTTATTTTAAATTGAAATACATGCAGTCATATACACTGACCAATTTACTTGTCACATAGTAAAATGAACGAAAAGACTGAAATTAGTAGCTATATTATAAATGCCGCATTATGCTTGATATAGATTCAAAGCAGATATGATGAATTGTGTGGTATATATATGGAATTCAGGTAATTTCAATGCTCACAGTTTTTAGCTGAGTTAGGTTTTTGAAGCTGGGAAATTATCTGTCGAGGATGATACCCGTTCTGATAGGCCTAAAAACTCTTTTGCCAAGGCAAACATCGCTGCTGTAAAAGCTGTGATCGAACAGGATACGCGATTTTCTTCAATTTTGTGGGTCCATCAGGTCATACAGTCACTTGACAGTTATATATAGTAAATTTACAGGTATGACTGAAACATTAAATATGATGGTGGCTTAAGTTGATTTAAATGAGTTTGGATGCTTTAGATCATAAGATGATGGATTATTTATTTTAATAGTAAATGGAATAAATGTCGTTATGTTTCTATTTCCAAGATTCAGCAGCTGTTATACTTTGTTAATAAGATTTATTCTAATAATGGTTTGTTTTTAGGTGTGTAGCATTACATTTTCAACAGTTTAGATATTGATTTGAATAGTCTGTTTCATCTATGTGGTAAAAGCGTTATTCAAAACGTATAAGTTCAGTCTATTTCGAAGTCACCGCTGCATGCTATGTAGACATAAAGCCGTGACGTGGAAAAATCGGTCACCTTGAAAGCTGTGACATTAAAAAAGCAAAAAAGCATTAGGTTTATTTTGCCATTTCAGATAATCTTTTTAAATTAAATATTGAACAGTCATATCAGTTATGTGAAATACCAATCTACTTTCTTTTTCGATAACGGTGAATAATAAAAAAAATGGTCCTGAAACTCGTAACCAAGGCTCGTGCTAAACCATTATTTTCGTGTGACCGACATACCTTAGCGTGTTTACAGCTTGTCCTTTATAATTTCTGTCTTTTTGCCGATTTTATCTATATCCGTAAAGTACATTCAAAATAAAATATAAAAACACTACTGAAAAAAATGTCTGCTCTTTCCTTCATTTTCTGTAGCCTAAAGTAATTTAACTAAGGTAGAAACAATTTAAATGTACCTACTTGTCTGTTATAGAATACGATAAATATAATTGAGCTATTACAAATAGACCGTGATTCTGTAAGGTACCCGTAAAGTGACATGTGAAACTTTTTTTGAAACGAAATAATATTTCGTAAAAACGAAATAACACTTTGTATTAAAAAACGAAATAAGAATTCGTAAAAACAAAATGTTATTTCGTAAAAACGAAATATTACGAAATCTTATTTCGTTTTTACGAAATACATTTCGTTTTTACGAAATAAGATTTCGTTTTATCGAAATAGCATTTCATTTTTACGAAATAATAATTCGTTTTTACGAAATAACATTTCGTTTTTACGAAATAACATTTCGTTTTCATGATTTTACAAAATCCATTTCGTTTTTACGAAATAAGATTTCGTTTTTTTCGAAATACATTTCGTTTTTACGAAATAAGATTTCGTTTCTACGAAATATGTATTGTGTTTACGAGATTATGTTTTGACGAAATACATTTCGTTTTTACGAAATAAGTATTCGTGTTTACGAATTACATTTCGTGTTTCACATGTTACCTTACGGGCACCGTATTTCTGCAGTATTTACTGTCAATGTAGATTTTCTTCTAATATGGGTCAAATGTTACTTTAAGATTGTTGTGATTTATTCTTAATGATTTTTTTTATATTTCATTCATAAAAATTGACATTTCTGCTTGAAAAATCTACTATTGGAAAAAAAGTTGTAACCAAATTTATTTATCTCTGATTTATATAGTTCTTTCAAATGTTGTATCTTTCATCCGTGAAAATTTGTGCACGGGTTAGCATTCTAATGCAGATTGCTGTATGATTTCTTTTAACTGCTGGACTTGTGTCTCTTTTATATTTTTACTTATAACTTTTATTCTGTTTTCAATATACTTGTAGAAGAGAAACAACAGAACAAGGAGATGATGGAAAAATTAACAAAAGAACAAAATGAAAAATTCAAGGCGGAACTTGAAAGGCAGAGGAAAGAGATGGAGGAGCAGCAAGCAAAAATATTACGAGAGCAAAAAGCACAAAACGAAAAAGACAACCAAAAACTGAACCAGCTTATGAGTCGATTAGGCGATCTCGAAGAAAAGGCGCGCGAGTGGAAGAAAAAGGGATTTTTTGGTAGGATGTGGTCAGCAGTAACAGGAGACTAATTGTACAGATATGTTAAACACAGTTATAACAACACATTTCACTTACTAATGTCAAAATGATTTAGTACCTTGATGTTGAAGGAAACTTTATTTTGTATGTTTTGTGTTATAATATCTAAGAGGAATTAAGTCCATTTATAGCGATTTATTGCGTGTTTTGTACTAATATGGAATAAATTTCACTAAATACATTCAACACACCGTATGGCAGAACGAAAACGTAAACAACAAGCACAGCTGTATGTCATAATATGAACTACCAGACACATACATTTCCTGATCGTTTGGCATTGTGTTAGGCATTTGCTAAAGACATTTTACCCAGCTCCATTAAATTTCATTTCTACAAATGGTGTGAAAAGCAATACGAAACTGCGAGTTCATACATCATTGCTCATAGACTCTGCAAGCATTACATTTTACAAGAATTAACCGTATCATCTGGTCATGATACTCATTACAGCTTCGTTCCAAAAATAATACACCTATGAAATAGTGCGAAATAAATTGATATTTGCTCAATTTTGTAAGCTTCAATTCAATGCACAATTGTAATCAGTTAAAACATGATGTTGATGTTTACATATCGTATGTATACGTATAGTATCTTCATATTGATTCATATTGTACATTTATAAGCATATAAAAGTAACAATAAATGTTTTTATCGGCTCAGTGTAGTCCCTGCAATAATGAAGTTTTGTTTTAAAGATAACTTATATTAATTTACATGAGAGTTGTTTTTAATATGTCAAATAACAGAAAATGCTTAATTTCATTATCAGTTATAGCATACAACAAGTGCTTCCAAAATGAATAAATGCATAGGTAAAAAGTGTCATCGTCTATAATATACCATTTTATATCCTCGTTTCCAATTTAAAAAAAATTAACAGCATTTTAAAATATATCGTCTGGGGCGACCTGCTGAATTTTCTATTTTGCTCGAAAATAATGTCAATATACATATGGTTTGTTACAGGTCAATATTTGAACATGCAATTTAATGATTATTTTCCACAGCTCTATCAATCAACGTGATCGAATGTTTTATCTGACTGGAATAAATACTTACACATAGCATTTGTTAGTATCAACACAATCAGCCAACTGATTACACGTGTGCATTAAATGCAGTTTGTTCGCAATAGTTCAGGGGTATATCTGTTTTGGAAGGAAGAGTATTTTTACCATTGGACATACCATTGAGTTACGAGTTTCTTATCCTTTTATTGTTGTTACTTTCTCTCATATTTTATGTGTACTGCTCTCGATGAATTATACAAATTTACCATAAATATCGCTAAGATTATGATTTTGATTTTGTGGAAATTCATTTTAAACAGATATAGATAGATAGATATATCTTTTATTCCACCATAAGATGAGAAGCATACAATTCACATCATAATAAAGAACAATGTTTAAATTCAACATAAGAATAGATATATAAAACTGGTCCTTTGGTACCATTGAGTTCATTGATTTAACCATATTTTATTGCTCATATATACATGCAAGTAGATACATAGAATTACAAAAATACAAAAGCAAATGGGTTGGGCTACAACTTCTAACAACATTACATTAAGCCTTTCCCAACTGAGTTCATTCAATTGGTGTGTAATAGAGTTCCGCTTATGCTGGTACTGGTGGGGGAGCGTAAGAGGTGTTGCATATTTAATTACCTCTTACCTTTAATTACAGATTTTATCATTTATATTGTTTGTTGATTACATTTAAAATCACAATAAATTTACTTTCCTTTGATGGGTCTTCCCAGGTGTTAAGACCATATCTTTATTCTATGTCATAAATTATGAAATATACTTGATGTAATCTTTCATGTATTAACTAGCAGATCTATTTTAATTTTTTATAAAATGCTAATCAAAGCATTTTAATTTATATTGATCATTGTATACATTTATTTTTACTGTATAAGTTATATAGATATGTTTCATGATCTTATGCCTGAATGAATTTGAATTGAATTGCACATTGATTTCTTGATACATACTTCATTTACCACAACAGTATCCAAGGAAGTAATCTACGGCTAGTTTTACAATTTTTTGCATCTGAAGACGATTATGGATGTACACTTATCTGCATGGATTAGAATTTAAAAAATTGGTCCAGTATACGGAAAATTTACCGATAAAGCTACCGTCTTAAGATAACACGAAGCAAGGTCAGCCTTTTGTAAAAGCTAGCTAGAGACCTGTTTTGCTGATGCTTAACACAACTGAGACCGAAAGAACTTTGAAGTGACTATATTGGTTCACGCGAAAAGAAAACAACCTCCATCTAGAAATAGTCTTTTTGGGTTAATATATTGCTATAGCTAGTTCTCAGCTAGCCAATCCACTTGCAATTGCTCCCACAGAGAGAAAGGTAAAAAAGCCTCCATGGGATTTTAAAGCTTTGCTCTTTTCCGTTGCTTTTATCCAACAATCTTGTAACAATTTCAAGTGTTACTAAAGCAGCTTCAATCATGAGCAAACGTCTTAGAATAGGGGTTTATCTGTTTTGGAAGGAAGAGTATTTTTATCTTTGTGCATACCATTGAATTACGAGTTTCTGATAATTTTATTGTTGTTACTTACTCCAGTATTTTTGTGTACTGTCCTCAATGAATTATATAAACTAACAATGAAAATTGCTAAACGTATGACTTGGATTTATGTAAATTCATTTTAAACAGAAATTGGACAATTAATATATATATATATTTTATGTGTTATGTTTAGTCTTAGAAGTTGTTTGGTAGCTATGCATGTACAAAGCATATTAGACTTTTGAACGACTCACTTTTCTATTTTAGAACAATGTAAGAATAGATACATGTATATAAAACTGGTTTTATATTGTATGTTGATTACATTTAAAATCACAGTGATTTCTTGATACATACTTCACTTACTACAACAGTATCCAAGGAAGTAATCTAAAATTACAATTTTAAGGCTAGTTTCACAAATTTGTTGCATCTGAAGACGATGATGGATGTACACTTATCTGCATGAATTAGAATAAAAATTGGGTCCGATATACGGAAAATTTACTGACAGAGCTATCAACTTAAGATGACATAAAACAAGGTTAGCTTTTTTAAAAAGCTTGCCAGCGACCCGTTTTGCTGATGTTTAACATAACTGAGACTGAAAGATCTTCGAAGTACGTATACTGGTATACCATCGAGCAGTTACGCAAAAAGGAAGCAACTTTCATCTAAAAATAGTCTTTTTTGGGTTAATATATTGCTATAGCTAGTTCTCAGCTAGCCAATCCACTTGCAATTGCTCCCACAGAGAGAAAGGTACAAAAGCCTCCATGGGATTTTAATGCTTTGGTCTTTTCTGTTGATTTTATCCAACAATCCTGTACCGACCCGTCGAGACAGACCGGAATAACTAGATCGTCTTCACATGAAAGTATTCAAAGTGTTACTAAAGCAGCTTCAATCATGAGCAAATGTCTTAGAATACACATTAAGCACTTTAACAGACCATATGATAGAATAGGTAAATTTACAGCTAAGAACATGTTCATTGAAAACTACATTGCATGATATTTTTATCCCGGAAGAGCGATATAAAGATTCAGTTTTTCCGTCTGTCAGAATTTCCGTTACACTTACTTTTGTCCGGACCACTGGAGGGATTATCTATAAACGAAGAAGTTTTGCATGAAAACTACTTTTTTTCACTGAATTCTGGCATGTATTAATTTGAGAAAAATCGTGTATTTTCAAGGCAATTCAAGTGCTGTTAACACATGTTTTTTATGCTCTCTGAAGGGGAACATTTAGCCGCCGCTTCACCCGTCCGTCCGTCCGTCCTGCTAGTATTGTATTTCTCAGCAGCCACTGGCGGGGTACAACGACAATTCGTAAGAAACTTTCCTATAAATAGGAAATGCGCATATTGTCTTTATGTTCCGGTCGGATGATTTTCACTGAATTCTTTCCCTTTGAGTACTCAAAACAACTATAGTACCAATTTTGTTCTGAGTATTCCTTAGCGATCACTCGCCGGACTTCAGCAAAGCTTCATAAGAAGCTCCATTCCCAAGAGGAGATGCGCATAATATCTTCATGTTCCGGTCGGATTTTCATTGAGTTATTGCCCTTCGATTATTCAATACTAGTATACTCTAGTATCATTTCTCGTCCGGTTAATTCCTTAGTAACCACTGGCTAGAATTCAGCGAAACGTCACAGAAAGCTTCACTCTAAAGAGAAAATGCGCATGTTGTCTTATGTCTTTATTCCCAGCCGAAGGCGGGGCGATAGAACGCTTTTGGCGTTGTCCATCCGTCCTTCCGTCTTTCCGTCCGTCTGTCCGCCTGTTCGTTGAAACAATATCTATGACATTGTATAGAGTATTTACTTAAAACATGGTAGAAATGCTAACTGCTGTGAGCAAATTCCAGCTTGCAAGTTTGTGTTTTATTTCATTTTTGCCCGTCTGGAGTCATATCTTAGACATAGTCAATAAGATTTTAATAAAACATTGTAGAAATGTTAACTGCTTAATGGCAATGCAGCCCTGCAAGTTTCATTTAGATTGAGGAAGACAAGATTTATGGTCCTTAACTATTTTATCTATAGTACATATATTGTGATTTTATTTCACTTTTGTCCGTATGGAGTCATATCTCAGAACTGATTTGTAGGATTTCGATAAAACATGGAAGAAATGTTAACTAAAATATGGACCTGCAATCTTTAGTGAAAACGAGATTTATTGTCCTTTGTATATATAATACACAAACAGTCCAATTTTTGTCCGTCCGGAGTCATATATCAGAAATGTTTTAATGGATTTCAATAATACATGGTAAAAATGTTAGATATTCTAGAGAAATGCGGCCCACAAGTTTCAGATAGATTGTTTGAAGAAAATGAGATTAATGGCTCTTTGTACTTGTAGTTGGGAAATGTTGCCCTGCAAGATTCAGTGAAATAGCTTCAGTAACACATGAGTTATGGCCCTTAGTCCTTATATAATGTTTACTATATGTGGCATTTCTTTGCAAATTCAATGTCTTTTTAAGGTCCATATTTGCTATGGGATATTGTGAGCAAGCTTAGTGCATGTATTGCATTCCTTGGGAACTGACGTACAGTATGCGTTCTGGTCACTGAGGTGTAGCTGTTACGAAAAATAGAAAATTGTTTCTGATCAATAACCAGTAGGGAATATCGTATAGCGTCCAAACGTGGAATTTAGAAAGCTTGCATAGAGGTCATTACATGGTTTAAGATGTACATTTGTATTTTGGGTTGCTTAGGTCACGGTCAAAGTCATCGTTACTAAAAAAGGAAAAGTGGTTTTCTCACGATAAATTTAGTTAATGTCAGAAATGAGGAGAGCAAACCAAACCTGGTAAATAGGTAGTTTTCATAGAAACGGTTTTTTGTTGTTTTTATTTTTGTTTGTTTGGTCTATTTTGTTCATTTTTGGTAGCTTAGGTCAAGGTCACTGTTACTAAATATACAAAAATAGTTTTTGATCAATGATTTTAAGTGAATAGCTTTCAAAAAGACTATAATTCAATTGCATTTAAGTGTTTTTGTAGGCAGATAATGCTTCTTCAAGGGTGAGTTCGGCGGCTATTACCAATTTACTGATATTTGCTTGTTCAATTAGTTGCTGCCATTTGTCTTTTCAGTATAAGGATACTGTAATGTCATCCTTGTCCAGAGTATTTCTCATCAATCACATTTCAGTGAAACGTCAAAGGAAGCTTCATTGTAAACAGGAGATGCAAGTGGTAACTTAATTTCCGGTCGGAGTTGCTGCCATTCAATCATTCAATATTAGTATACAATAGCATCAAAATTTCTTGTCCGGATTATTCTTCAGCAACCACTGGCTTGCATTGAGGAACTTCATTCGCAAGTGTACATGAGCATGTTATCTTCCTGGATTTTTTTTCACTGAGTTCTTGCTCTTTGACTATTCAAAATTCATATAGTATAATACCATTTCTTGCCCGAAGTATTCCTAAACAACTTCTGGGGGGGAATTCAGCAAAACTTCATAAGAAACTTTACTCTTAACTAAAAGGAGATGCGCATATTAGCTTCATGTTCCGGTCGGATGATTTTTCACTGAGTTATGGTCGTTTGGTTATTCAACTTTAGTATACAATTACACCATTTCTTGTCAGGAGTAATGCACTGAAACCCCTGGCTTGAATTCAGCGATTCTTCATTGGAAGCTTTACTCTTTCCAGCCTTGTCCGGATTATTTCTCAGCAACAACTCGCTGAAATTTAGCGAAAATCTATAGGAAGCTTTACTCCCAGGAGGAGATCTGCATATCTAGTGCGTATTAACTACTTGCTGGAGTTTTCGGAAGCTTCGCTGCTAAGGAGAAGTATGTGCCCATTCGATGAATATTCCGATTTTGTGATTTTAATATGCAATAATCATTTTTTGGGAGCATTGATCGACCATACCGATATTCTTGTTATTTTTGAAATGCTGTGTCACGGCCGAATTTTTATTCTTGTGCCGCTTACTCCCCTGTTTACTGTCTTTTGAATTGGACGTTAGGAAAAAGTTCGTCGATATCCGCAATGTGTTGAATCGCACTTATGCGATTGCTTGTATTTTGGAATCATATCGACGATTTCGGAAATATCAATAAGTATATTTTTAATATCTAATACTTGGAAGCATGTCAACACGTTGGAAACAGTTCGTACTCAAAACAACTCATATGTAAATTATTATTCTTGGAACATTGTTCCTGTTTACCGGACTGTTTATTAATAATAAATGATATTCAAAAGTATTGTTAATGTCATGTTTTAAATAACGAGAAATAAAAATAATTGTTACAAAAACTTGAATACATTCTTTTGATGGTGTTTTTTATTTGTTCGCCCAGGTTATTGATGTTTAAAACATGTTGACTGTTTTCAAGAACTACAGAATGATAATTAAGTATTGTACCGAAACCGTAAAGTTATCACATATGAAAACAACACATTTAGTCTTCGTGCCATATATTTACCCAAGAAAAGCGACAATACATGTTTGTTATCTGTAATAATGTCTGCAGACGCCCTTGGATTATGTTGGTGTCTACGACCTTCGGTCTCGTTCACCAACAATTCCTCAGGCTTCTGTAGACATTAATACACAAAACAAACGTTTATTATCCCTAAAATGATAAATGACAATGTAATGTTTATCAAAAGAAGAAATAAAAACAACTCGATTAAAACCCTTCAGTATATGCATGCTTTTGGTAGTGTTGTCGATTTCTGGGCCCCGGTTATGGATATTTAAATTATGTTTACCGTTTCCAAGAACAAAAGAATTGTAATTAAAATGTACCGGAATAGTAAAGTCATCACATTTGAAAACAATACATTTATTCGCCGTGTCTTGATTTTTATGCAAGAATAGTGACAATACACGTTTGTTTTGGGGCTTTTTTTCTATGTTCGGTGGAGGTCACGAACATATCAAAAGGGCTTCTGTAGACGTTAATACACAAGTAAACGTGTATTATCCCTACAAAGAGTTAGAGAATTTGTTATATTAGCTAAACTAATGTTACATATATTTTTGTAATTTGATAATGGTTGTTGTATCACTGCAAGTTAGTAAATCATCCATTTTTGTATCGGTTACTCTAATTCATCGATTTCCAGTATAACACTTTCGATTTATCCACATTCCAGTAGACGCAAAACGTTTTCGTTTTAAGATGCCATTTGTAATCAATTCCATCAAACAATTGGGTGTAAGTAGTAAGGGCTGTCAATCTCTTCCACAATTTGATTTTCAGGTGTTTGTGACATTTGCAGTTGCATGTCTAATTCAGTTTCTTTAGCCGTTTTCAGTATTTGTTTAGTCCTTTTTTCTTGATGATCGCCATTTTCAATTGAATAGTTTTCATCGATTTTAGAACTGTCTGTTTCTTGAATTATATCTTCTGAGCTTTTTTTCTCCTTATGTATATCTGTATTCTTGTTTTCTTTGTTCTTTGAACTTATGTCAATTATATCAGCTCCGCAAAGTTCGGGAAACTGTTTAGATTGAGATATATAACATATACCAATATCTGAATTTTCGAGACATCGACTTGATATGTTTAAACAATCTGGTTCAGTACCATCAGTAGCTTCAGCATCCTTTCCAGTAATGTTTGAGCTAGATAATGGGACTTTTTGTGGTTTATTCGTATGTTGTTCTTCAGGTTCCGTGCTAAGAGGAATGCTTGAATCTATGTCATGAATTTCATAATATTTTCTTGACTGGTTGTCAACATCAAGGGCATTTGCACTTTCGAGTGAAGCGTTTGAATACAAACCATCGGCACATATTTCTATTGTACCTACAAGCATAAAATAAAAACCGGCAGTTAAAAATAAGTACACACAGTTCGTGACACCATAAATTTAAAAAAAAGTAATTAAATGTTTTACACGAAAATAAGCCTTATCAAAGCATATCTGCAAAAAGGTGTCATCTACTTGCCAAGCCCTTTGTATTCAATGGACCTATGAAGGGGTTACACTTACTTCCAGACAGTCAAGCCTCTTAAATACATTATCATACTAAAAATGGTACAGGTCTTAAATTGCTTTGATGCATCTCCAATAACGTCTAAGTGCTAAAATTGCAAGAAACGAAGTTAATGATAGCTTTAAGACAATTGGATCATGACCTGTCCCTGAAGGCCACTATTTGCAAAAGAAAAATGGATAACTTTGGTTACCGAACCTCTAGACGCACAGTTTAGCTCTAGGTCGGTCCGGTCACCGTATTCCTGAACACTATCTAGGTCTGTTTACACCGAATAGAAAGTGACTACTCAGTAAATCATATAGATTAGCCCTGAACATAGTTCCATGTTGTTGATAAAATATTGCATCATGTGACAACCAATTTTTTGGTTTAGTTTTATTGCTGATTGAACTGAGAAAAGACATAGACCACGGTCATTTTCCATTTCCAGGTTATAATTCTACATTGAATAATGGTCTTCATACGCGTAATTGCTCAAAGCAGTTGTCATTGCAGCATACTCAGACGGTGTTGTTTTTCTAAACAGATTAGTTTTTTATATGTAAACAACATCTCAGTATTTTTGTTAGAAAGACGAGGTGTTATATTAACTGCCTAAATACAGTTTTTGTATGATTGAAATGCTCTTAATTGTGAAAAAAAGCTGCAACAGTCATTCCTGATCAAGTAATGAAAAGTGACCCAATGTTAGGCCTTCTTGTGGCGACAGTGAGCATGCGCAAAAAAACACCCTCTTCCCCAGTAATTTTGGATAAATATTTTTTATACAGATAAATGTAAGTCATTTATTTATACAGAATATTTACCAAATTTGTTTTTATTTACACCAGTTGGTGTTGTAAATGGAAACTATAAGATGGTGTGTTCAATTTTATAAATAACCGATTTCAATAAAATATTTCCAAGGTGGTCGACTTACTCATCTGTCCGGGTTTATCATCGGTACCAGTATAATGAGCCATATAATGATGTGACAGCTATTCATTTTTTAGATTTACGATTTACTGCTGACTGTATAGAGACCAGATTTAATCTAGACCACAATTATTGTCCATTTCCAGTTTTTAGTTTTATTTATTGTCTAATGTTTAACTCTAATTGCTCAACAACAATTTTCTTTGGAGCATTTTTTCAGAGTGAAATGTTTTCCAAAACCGAATACTATCTTATATGTAATATACCTTCTCAATATCTGTTCTCCATTTTTAGAAGGAAGACATGTTATAATGGCTACAAAATACTCGTATGGGTATTATATCATCGAAATGCTCTAAAGTACTGAAAATAATGTCTCGATGTTTTATCGTTTATAAAATAAAGAAGGAATTGTTTTCGCGTAATATAACTTCACATGACTTTTTTTTTTGGTGTAAGTTAATCCGTTACTGGATGTACATTATTAGGTTAGAGTAATAGTTCCATTTTTCAACGTCTAAAATGTTTTATGAGACGTAATATTTTGAAGGGTTTTCAGTTTCTTCGCCCATAGATCCTACGTCTTTAAAATGACAAAAAGTATTTACTTTATCTTGCCAAAGTTAACTTCAATTTCGTTCAGAAAATATAATATCTATGTAAATTGTCCATCTAAACCTTTAGTGGCCTCCGTGGCCGAGTGGTTAAGGTCGCGGACTTCGAATCATTTGCCCCTCATCGATGTGGGTTCTAGCCTCTCATGATGAAATAATGCATGTAGGGGCACCTGGGGTCTTCCTCAACCATAAATGCTTCTTACATTTTTTTTTTACCACGACAGCAGCTCTGATTTAAGATTGACGCTGAATGCGTTTTTCTACATTTTTACCCACTAGTATGTGACGATTTTAGTCTCTCTAAATCCCTTACCAGTAGTATCGGCTATTTCATCGTATACTGGCTCGGTCATTTCTTGCGTAGATGTTTCTAGGTTACCATAGCGCTTCTCTCTGTGTGCTACCCTGATAAAATATATTCGGTATTCAGAACTATCTTTGTATAAATATTAAGACAAACTATCCGTACGATAATCACGACCTTGTACCAAGCTAACGTAACAACAGCTCTTTAAACTTGTTGGTACCAATATAAAACTATTCTAAAGCATTGACTGTTTGTCCCGTTTAACCTTAACGTCACTAATGAGTTTGTTATTCATGCAATTTTTTTGAAGTATGCTTATAACTATCTCTTGCAAGCTACTAAGATGCATTGTTTAATCATTTTGCAACACTCGTCTCCATTAAATAATGTAAATAATTAGTTCACATGTTTTTACAATGTAATAAAATCTATGAAAAGATCATTTGCACTCTTAGAATAGAATGCAATGAAGCAAAATAATAGCAGACTTGGTTTAATTATGTAAACTATTGAATCATAGTGTAGTGATGTTTGTTTTTGTTTTTCATTCTATCTATCTATCTATCTATCTGCCGTTGACGTCTGCCGTTACTTGTTTGTTCTAAGTAAAATGTGGCCATGCAATCATGATCCTTTGAGTGAATCATGTAACATCTATATGCCACTCTATTAAGTGACTACGCTGACACGATTTTTTTCACAAAGTACCATGATATCAGCCATGAAAGGATATAGAAAAGTAATTGAAAGTCCAATTGTATATAATCCAGTATATGATCCTTTATCACATGTTATATCAAATATGTTAATACGCCATCTTGTATTTTATCCTGTCACTTGAAGTATTTTCGACCCGATATCAGGGTGCCGTATATCTTTCCGTCAGTTGACACGTGACCAGTGATATACAGTCAGTTGATCATGTGAACTTATGATCGATATTGTTGTCATAGAAAGTTTGCAACGAAACCATCATCATTGTGTTGGAAATGTCCGAACTAAGAAAATGAATGGTCAAATAATGAGTTTTTATTCATTCTTGCATAAAAACTACTTTTTTCACTGGATCCGCCCATGTATTAACGGGAGAAAAATCGTGTGCAAACAAGGCAATTCACGTGCTGTTAATACCCGATTTTTATTTTTGAAATGCTTTCCCAGGGACGTATATGTAATTCTGCGCAGATTGACATCTGGTATCTGCGTCTTGTTTCTTTCATAAAAAACCTCTTCTTGAAGCATTAAAGATGCAATCTAAACCATAGAATGTTTTACTGTATCAGTAACTAACGCCAAATGCGCTGCCCACAACATTGTTCGTACTCGTTTCTTCCCTTGTTTACTCCCCGTTTAGAACTCGGCGTCAATTCAGATTTTGTAGACAACCGTGAATGTTAAAAAATCGCGTGTTTACCTGTGTGATTCTTTGTTTTTAGGTATCATATTTATGATTTTGGTAAGTATCAGTCGGTGTTTTTATCTAATTTCTCGAAGAATTTATATAAACAGCTTGGAAACTTGACACTACGTTCGTACTCATCCGTACTCCAACTGCGTGTCCGTACTCAAAGTAACTCGAATGTAAAGTTATTATTCTTGAAATTGTGATCGAGTCCACCAAATTGTGAAATGATATGAACAATTATTGGTAATTTATGTTTGTAATAATAAGAGATAAAAAAATCGGTTAAAAACCTTCAGGATGTGCTTTTAATAGTGTTGTTTATTTCAGGGCCCTGGATACGGATATTTAAAACATGTTTACCGTTTCCAAGAACAACAGGAATGGTAAATAAAAAATGTACCGGAATTGTCAAGTCATCACATATGAAAACAATACATAAATCGTCGTGAAATATTTTTTTATGCAAGAATAGCGACAATACACGTTTGTTTTGTGTATTAACGTCTGCAGAAGCCCTTGGGATATGTTTGTGACCTCGACCTTCGGTCTCGGTCACAAACAATCCCGCGGGCTTCTGCAGACGTTAATACACAAAAAAACGTGTATTATCCCTACAAAAACGAAGAAGTTATTGCGATTTTGCCGGTGATTACGTCATTATATAAGTGACGTCAGTACGAATATGACGTCATTGAAACGGTTGTCGCACACTTATTTTTGTAAAATAAATTGCCAAATATCGGAAAATGAAGTAATGACAAGATAAATAGAATAATAGGTTAGTGCCTAATATGGAGAAAGTTTATCTGGCTCGGCGCCGGACGTTATCAGGTTCGCCTTCGGCTCACCCGATAACCTCCTCCATCTCGCCAGATAAACTTTCTCATCTACGGCACTAACCTATTATTCTCTATATCATCGACTCCGTATCACACCCGTCGATGGACAAAGTAATAGAAGGAATATCATACTTGTGCGTTGATCTGGACAGTTTGTATCACATCTCGCCGGTTCTGTTACTTTTCACACTCGTCCGTCGGACTCGGGCGATATTTATAGGTTATCAGATTTGTATCGAGAAATATACATGAGTTCTGCAGCGGAAATATTGCGCATTATTATTCCGCAAAAGAACGCCTCGATGCAAGTATAATAAACTTTTAATTACGCATCTACAATTGAAATTTTTATATAAATGATACAAATTTGTCATTAGACCTAAGTGAAATGGAAATATCGCCGTTAAAGAACTTTTAAACGCAAATGAAATTGACGTCATGAATGACGTCATAAATATTAAAAATGTAAAAATATTGACGTTCAGGTTCCATTGAAATTTAACGATTTTTTAATGAGTATAATATGATATAAGGCAAAGCCTCAAAGCGAGCTCAAAGAAATCGGATTTAGCTAAAAATATTATGCATCATTTATTTGTCACAAAGAAACTATTCACTACTCACAAGAATTCAGGAGAACGTCTACTTTTAGTGTCACCATACCTATAATAGTGAATATCATACGTTGCAAAATTTATGGAAAGCCGGTGTCACGGTGACGTCATTACCGCGTTCCCGTTTCTTTCTACTTATTAATGACATTTTTTCCGTTTTTCTGGCCGATGCTTGATCTTTTAAATGAAAATAATATTTTTTTCAAACAGCTGGAAATCATTCTTTCAATATTGTTGAGTGATGAATAACTTTTTTGCAATTGAATGAAGTTCTGTATTCACTCCGGAAATAAGTATTTCCTGTGAGCACCTGTCCGCTAGGGTGCGCTTTTTAAGAACTTCCGACGAAACTTTTCAAATCCACCACCAAGTGTGAAAGTACACTTGCGTTACCGTAAAGCTCGATTCTCGAGCTCGCTATAACAATAAACGTAATAGATAGATTCGACATGATATGAACGTACTAATAAATTAGTTCCTATGTACACACTCCATACTAGATCTAGTATTCAAATTGCTTATCAACAAAGGAGACGCCTGCTAACTTCAAGCTTTTAGGTTTAATATGAAATTAGGCGCTGCCTATCTGACGGGAAAACCTAGTGATAGTGATACGGATTCTTTCTTTTTTTTCTGCATTAAATTGTTCTTTCTGATATTTTTTGTTTGGCTTTCAGTTTTGACAGTAAGCCTGATGGTTTTGCTATTGTTATAAAAATAAGAAGGGGAAATGTTTTAAAAAGTTTTGTTTAAATGAACATGGATCTAATCATTTCTTCAAATGTATCAAGACTAGACAGACAATGGAAAATAGTGTTCATGAGTTAAAGATAATAGTGATATTTGGGTGCACAGAATCTACTCCCTAAAACGCACCATTAGTTGTACTGATGATAAAATAGAGAAAAGTGGAAACTTCACATGTCGCTCAACACGACAAAAACGAAACTGTTGCATAAACCCTGACAGATAACGGGGGTTTTTGACCTGTCACTTTTTTATTTCTGCAAATTGTTATCATTTATTGGTATCAAAATAATGCTTTTGCTGAAAACTTTACATAATTCAAATTTATATCTAGTAAGCAAATTTTAACTCACACGAAGTGAGCGCCGGAAAGGGTATGTAAAATGGGGGCTGTACGAACATTGATAAATTCGAACACTTTGTCATTTACAAAATTTTCCTCATAGTATTATATATGGTGCAACAGTCATTCAAAAGTGACCCAATATCAGGCCTTTATGTGTTGTCAGTGAGCATGCGTAAAACACACTCTTCCTCAGTAGTTTTGGATAAATATTTTATTATATACAGATAAATGAAAGTCATTTATTTATACATAATATTACCAATTTTGTTTCTGTTTACAACGAACATGCCTTTGCTATCAATTTGTTTCTCTAATACAAATTTCTGAATCCGGAAATGCACATATTCTTTTCAGTTCATTTGTTACAAACAAATAGTTTCTAAAAACGACAAAAATATCCAAAAAATAAAACACAACAATTTACACATTATGCCTGCGTAACATCACATTCAATATCATCTTGTTCTGATATTCTTTTGTAGTATAGATACCGGAACTTACATAATCCTGCTATCCTAAACACGGACTATTTTAATTCTTTTAAATGCCATTATTGTCAAATGACACTCTTTTAGGACAAATTGTGTTCCTGTAATACAGCTATGGTAAAACTCGTGTATGTGAGAATGACAAACAACCATTTACTTGTGAAATTTTTATTTCAAATTCATTGTAAAAAGTTCTTGACCAGAATTTTATATATAACACAAACACTCTTGGTCTAAATTCAATTTAATTTACCTAACTGCTAACAGTCTGGGACCTTTTTTTTGAATATGATTAAGGTTAATTTCTTAGCTTGATAGTGATCGTAGTGAGCCTCTCAAGTTTATAGCCAACATTTTTTTCCAAGTGTAATTTTACTAAAACTCTAGTCAATGAATTGACTTTTAGAAAGTAGCTGCAATGTATGTGAAAGATTGCGGAAGGGAGGGGAGATAAGCAATATCGATATATGCTTTTCCATGCCTTCGAATATTTTGTTCAAAATTTACAGACAGAACATTGGTTAACTATACTTATTATTGATTTGTGTTCCAGTAATTGAAAAAAGTGTGATAAATATAAAGAAAAAAAATTAAATTGGGCCTAAGCTAAAAAAAAAAAAATCAAGCATCTTACGAGATTCAAACTCGGACCTCGCGCATGGAAAATATGTGCGCTAACCACTGGACCACAGTGACTTGTGGCATAAATATGTGATAAAATTATGTATATAAATAAATTTTGTTAGGACAGCGTGTCTATATTCGTTTTACATTGACATTTTTGAAATTATTGGCTTTTCTACATTCATAGAAATAAATAAACAATGGTTTTGTTATTCAAACAGTGCAGTAATGTAGCTTACATCATAATTCATTATTGGAAACAAAAAGCGGGCCGCTTGAATCATCCATAAACTCGTTTCATGAAGAAACCCGAATAACACCGATTTCTATTGATACTGCGAATTTTCAACTGGATAGAATAATTTGTTTAAATAATGCGGCGCCCGATCGTTCATAAGAAAATTTATTTTATCAAATGTCGTCCTGAAAATTATTTATTGCGCAAGCACGGCAGCAGGTCCGGTAGAATTATTGGAGAACAACAACAACAAAACCGGTGAAGGTATAGAACATATTCCCAAGTTGAACGGTATATAGGTTTACTTTGACATATATATACACGTACAAATTATCTATAGACGGAAAAACCTTCGGTTTTCCCGTATTAAAGCTCGGTAAGGTTATCAAAGTTCAGTGAGAGTATCAAAACTCAGTGAGGTTATCAACAACCTAATGGTAAACGCGAAAATCAGTCCCATGGATTCAGATGTAACGACAATTTATTTAAACTGCTGCCATTACACACATGCGATTGATAAAAGGACTTGGATTCATGAAAACTAGTCGACCTGTTTCGCAGTTTCCTTCCAATCAGCCAGTTACTGGAAACAAGATAGCTTTTGGACCTGTTGGGTATTTACCTTCTTATTAGCACGACAACTAGTGCTAATATAACCGATGATGTGACACCAATCAAACAGCCAATTAAGCCGACTAATGTAGAATCAAAGCCAGTTTTCACGGCTGAAATAATACAAATTTAGCAGAAACTGTATCGCCAAAATCTGGCTTTACTGTCATGAGTGAGCGTTGCAACTGATTGGAAAATAAAAGTGTTGTTTACATCAGCCTGTTCGTGTATGATGCATTATAAATTCCAGACCTGTATAGCTAATTAGTAGTAGTGGACGGCTAATTGTAATTACATTTTGTATTCTGTAAAAAATCAAGGACAAGGCGCTGCTTTCTGAAAAACAAAACCATCATGGCAGAGTATGTCTGGATCAGTTATTAACTTATTATTGAAATTAACGCACAAAAATCAATAAAAACAGACAAATAATGGCACACAGACCTTGAAACGGTCAGTTGCCAAAACAACACTAGGGATTATAAACTGGTTAATGGTACATACTCCCACTCGCCATATTCAAAAGTTAAAGATATATAGCCATCTAAATTTGACATTAATATTAGTAAAGAGAAGAAGGAGCATTTAGAAGCATAGAAAAAAAAATTAATAGTTAATTACTCTTATTACAGAAATTTCCATCAAATCCAGATTCACATCCTTGCAAACATTGTGCCGTTTCTCTATCACAAATACTGGCTTTACAATTTTCGCTACATTCATAGTTGCACATGTCACCATGCCAACCAGAAGTGCATCCGACGTCACACAGCCCAAATATCTGATTACATGAAACGTTGGAACATGTATTACTGCAAGTCTCTTCGCATGTATTACCATACCAACCGGAAGCACATCCGCTATCACAATATCCCGTTTCTTGACTACACAATATATTAGAACACCTGAAACTGCATGTTTTTTTGCATGTGTCGCCATACCAACCTGGAACGCATCCAGCATCACAGCGTCCCGATTGTTGATTACATGACGTCATGAAACAAGTGTTGCTGCAAGAGTTTTCACACATATCGCCATACCAACCAGGAACGCATCCAGCATCACAGCGTCCTGATTGTTGATTGCATGACGTCATGAAACAAGTGTTGCTGCAAGAGTTATTGCACGTGTTTCCATACCAACCATGAGCGCATCCATTGTCACATTGTCCCGTATGTTGAACACAAGACCTACCAAAACACGTTTTGCTACATAAATTTAGGCATGTGTAACCAAACCAACCAGAGACACATCCAGCATCACATCGGCCTGATTGTTGGTTGCAGGACCTTTTGAAACAGGCATTGTTACAAGTTTTTCCGCATATGTCCCCGTACCATCCTGATACACAACCATAACGACAATTGTCTGAAACTTTATCACACTTGTTTGTGTTTGTTATAGGATCAATACAGTTATGATTGCATTTTTTATCACACTTTTTACCGAAATAGCCATCGACACAAGTGGTTGTGCAGTGTCCGCTTAAAATATCACACTCTGCTATGCCATCGTTGTTTGGTAGACAATGTCCGCATTCTTTATCGCACGCTGTACCATAGTAGCCACCAGCACAAGCAGTTTTACACTCACCAAACAAGAATGTACATTTAACCAGTCCCTCATTGTCCGGTAGACAATGTCCACATTTCTTGTCACAGCGACGCCCATAAAAACTGTTAGAACACGTTCTCTCGCAATCTCCGAAAATAGGATCACATTTGACAACGCTCTTATTGTCCGGTAGGCAATGTCCGCATTCCTTATCACAGCGAGCACCATAGTAACCGTCGACACAACGGGTCGTGCAGTATCCAAAGAAAGGCGTACACTTAACCGCACCCATATTATCCGGCATACAATGTCCACATTTCTTATCACAACGGCACCCATAGTATCCCTTCATGCAAATATTCGAACAATAGCCATCGTTGATACTGCATTTTTGCCATCCCTCTGTTCCTGGGCGACAGTTGGCGCAATCATTAACACTGTTAGGACAAGGATTTAAACATTCTACCACGATACAATTTCTGATGTGCACATAGAAAAAACAAGACAAAAAGATAACGTGTAAAAGAACTGAACTACACGAAAATAATGTCTGTATATCTGTCATATTAAGTTTTCGTATGACTTATTCAGTTCTTCATGAACTTGCCAGTTACTTTTTGTTCATCTCCTTCTCCAAAGGTACCGGTATCTGATGTAAAATATCTTGGCAAACTGCAACGACACAATGTTGAAACACTTTTTAAATTGTCTTCTTTTTTATTATTATTATTATTATTTTTTTTTTTGTAAGGGGGGGTGTGGGGGGGGGGTTATGTTTTGTTTTATTTTCTATTTCTTTTTTATTGAAAATTTATGTTCATACATTTGTCAATGGCAGTTAGTTTGGGAATGTGCCTTAAATAAAATAGAGATACGAAATCGTTTAAGTTAAAGAACAGGTATAGCTTTCTCAGTTTTATCTATTATAAATATAATCTTCAGTTTTCTACGGTGGCTGATTTCTTCCATTTTCTGGTATGTTGGCCTGCTTGAAGAGCGCCATCACGACAAAACGACGCGCTTAATTTGTCGTCTTGGCGGCGCATTTGAAGGGTGCCAACACACCAGAACGACAAATAGCACGTCGACATAACAATATAAAATTCGTTCACAGGTCATAGGTGCAGATGGGAATATCCAGCCTCGAGGGTGACTGTTACAGGCGGTATACGTAACCAGGCTCTGTCGAGTTACCGCATAAACAGTTAGTCACCCGAGAGCCGGATATTCCCATCTGCACGTATAGTGAGTAATAGAATCTTTTTCTTGCATATAATATTCAAGAAATAATCGTAATCATTTGCAGCGTAACGTTATGTATTTTGATAAACTTGTACTTAGGAACAGAGAAGAACTATCAAGGTATTTGATTTTTACTCCGTTTTATAAAATAAACTTTAAATTACTAAATAAATCTTCTACATAATTATATGTAGTTCGCAATACGTCATTTACAGCACGAGAGGCATCATACACCCCGGGTTGTAAGATAAGAGTTTTCCAATCCCCGTCTGGTATGGAAGAAATGCCGTATATTTGTCGTACTGGTGAGCTAATTGTTGTTCTGTCGTAGTGGTGCCCTTTAATTGCGCCAAGACACCGGAACGAAATGGCAGAAGTCAGCCATAAGATC
>NW_026462365.1:0-65389 GCF_021730395.1 Mercenaria mercenaria | reverse complement strand
GATCTATAGGTCAGCTTAAAATCTGGGTCAGGTGGGGTGAAAACCTAGGTCACTAGATCAAATGAAAGGAAAAGCTTGTTAACACTCTAGCTGCCACATGTATGATTGTATCTTCATGAAACTTGGCCAGAATGTTACTCTTGATGATCTTTAGGTCAAGTTCAAACCTGAGTCATGTCGGGTCAAAAACTTGGTCACCGGGTCAAATCAAAGGAAAAGCTAGTTTACACTTTAGAGGCCAGATTTATGACCATATCTTGATGAAACTTGGTCAGAATGTTAATCTTGATAATCTTTAGGTCTAATGGCCAGGTGAGCGATACAGGGCCTTCATGGCCCTCTTGTTTATATTTTCTCTGACTCACTTAATACATTTAAATTTATATCACAGTAACCTAATATTCTTTATTCATTTAAGAAATATTTTATAGCAAAAGAGTGTTTTAACACTTATTTATGCACGATGGGCGGTTATACGTCGGGCGTAATAATTTCATATGACGTATTACCGCCCGAGTGTATAAATAGTGTTAAAATACGGTTTTGGTATAAATTATTTCGATTCTAATATACTCTTTATCTAAAACAGTAGATAAAATATAGTAGCGCTCTTTCTTGGTCGCAACAAAAACATTGACGTCACCGCACGTTAACGTGACGTTATTCTAGCGTCAGAGTGTTTTAACAGAGAAAAGCGTATTAGAATACATGTTTGACGTTGCAGGAGTGTAATACAGCCATTAAACAAAAACGATACTACACTAGTGTAATAAAGCTTTGACATCAGCGTCATTTATAGTATAGGCGACGTCGGTCAAATCGACTTGTTTATATAGCAGAAGAAAATCGAATGTTTGGTGTTTCGACAAGAAAGGCTAACATGTGATAAAAGAATTCATCTTACATTTGTGACTATCCACATTGAATTTATTAAACTCGTTGAATAAAATTGATGAAATGCTCGGCTGTGAATTCAACACATAGGTAATAAAGTTCTGCTTATGCCGGTGCTAGGGATGGGGGTCTCTTGTGCAAACCACAGGTTCCTATCTCGATATTTGACTTTCATCTAAGAATGTTACAAAAAACAGCTGAAATACACCGCCTTATCAGTACTCTCAGTGGTTTGAATTTAAAAAAGAAACCTAGGAGAGGTCCAGTGTTGCTCCATTTAAAGTTATATCAGAGACATAGATAACAATTGTTATCTATGTCTCTGGTTATATGATAGGTTGTGTTTTAGACGAAAAACAGTTTCCCTGTTGCAGGTGACTGTGACCTATTAGGGATCATAGTCACTGTGACCATGACCTAATGACCTCAAAATCAATAAGTCATCTTCAGGTTATGATCAACCTCCGCCAGTCCGAGGACTGTAGGCCTAAGCATTTCCTAGTTTCTGAATTTCATTTAAAAATGTTCAAAAGCTACCACTGCAATAATTGTACACTGAACTTGGCCCTGGTGAAAGCTGCCAAATTAGCATCTTACAATTTTTGCGAGAACCTCACCTGACAGGCTTGTTTGTCAACGGCCCCGCTCGTTTGAGCCCAAGAGAAATGCTTCCGAGAAGCTTTAGAAAAGCTTAGAAGAAAATCCCAATCGAACGGACGTCTGCCGGAAGTGAAAACTATATAATTTTTTTTTAATTTTTTTTTTCAGAGATTTTTATTTTTAATGTGCTATTTGAAAAAGAAATTCTAAACATTTTATTTGTTCTAGTTTATTACTCAGTTTGTAAGGTTTATATGTCGAATGGCCGCCTTGTTTTGATCACGTGATTAACATCTCCGACTATCGGGTGGAAGACACAGAAGCTCGGAAGAACTCTTCTTATTCCGACAGATCTTCCGAACGGGGCAAACCAACCCGCCAGTTAAACAATAAATTCATTTAATTGAACGAAATGCATTTTAACGTGATTCAGTTCATATACATATCTTTGAATACTGCGAACAAAGAATAGTAAATATATATCTATATATTGTTTTTGTTAATAACTGAACCGTTTCCAACATTTGTAACAATAGTATTACACTATATTTCTTTATCTTAACTCCCTGAGGCCGATATCGTAACATATCTGCTGCGGCGAGATAAGAATTACCACCTTACGTCGAAGAACATTTTCTGATCTTATCACAATCTCACGCGCATGCACTCAGTTGAAATTAAACAGGGAATCATGGGTGAATATCACAATATACTTACAAAATCTTCACAGTTTGAAAAAAAAAAATTCTTTTATCCCTATTTCATCGGTAAACTATATCCAAATAGAAAATATTTTCACTTTGAAATATTTACAGTTTTAACGAACCTACTGCGTTAAAATATTTAAACGTGTCTGGTTCTCTTACTTTTTCACACGTAAAGACATTGAGTTTCAATAAATAGAAATACAATATTTACAAAGAATATTTACACAAGCACACTTAAAATTGACACCCGTTTTTGTGTGAATATCGATCATGGTTAATTTTGATGCATGCATGTACACAAACGTTTTGTGACTCGTGCTGAGACAGTTAAGTTGTAATATTTACATTTACCTTTGAAAGTCTTTTTAAGATTATTAAATTTACAATCATATGTTTATTCAGTCACGTTGTTTTTTGTATTTTATAAAGTATGTTTTGTTGTGTTCATGTTTTTCGTTTCTATCGTATTCGATGTAAGTGTATGAATATTTAAGCCGTCTAAAACTTAACTTTTTCCGACCATTCATTTCCCTGATAATGGAATTTCATCGTCTGAATTATCATTTGACGACTGATATGTCAGAAGCTGCATGATAATGAATATTTTCTTTATTCTAAGAAAGATATTTGGCAGACAACATTAGTTTACTCCTTTGAAATACAGTATAAACGAAACACAATGGATTTCGTTTTTACATGGCCGCATAATTACAAACACTTATTTTAAAAAGGGAACTAATTAGCACTAATAATAACATCTGAGAAATAATACCCAGTATGCAAAATAATTTTGCTTTTCCCAAGATTATCGAAAATTAACAAGTACATGTCACAATCTGCATGATCTCGGTGCCGCGACTATACTCGTCAATCGCCGTTCTGGGGAGTCCTGATAACGCGCGTATAGTCGGATATCGACGCTACGGGGGTAGAAAATATAACGCCTATAGTCGCATTTCGGCCCCAGGGAGTTAAATGAACAATTATTTTCGTCTCAGAGGATTTCAAAACTTAATTGTGCGCAAGCGCATCGGACCATTTTAGACTGGCTCACCGTAATTTGCGCTAGAAAGTGAAATCTAACGCCATAAAATTAGTAGATTAGTCTAAATCCTCCTAGTTTGAAAGCCACCACTACGGAATGGTCTTGATAGACCTCTCCAATGAGACTATAAAAAATAGCACCTGATCAGATCGTAAGCGGAGATATAAAAAGCTACTGCTTAGATAATTATGAAACAAAACTCTATAATTAAAAAAAATATATAATATTTTTAATTACAAAACTAATATAAAATCATGTTCAGCAAAAATTATAATGCTATAGAACATCAGTGGTAGTTATCATATGTCAAGTTGTGCATTTCAGGCCTTAACATAATATATACCCTTCATTTGTCCAGACAATTGTCACGGAATACAGTATAAAAATTAGTACAATAGTATATATGCACATTCTTCTTTTTCTAATTGTCTATGATTTCTGCCATTTCGTGTGTGGGCGAGGCGAAATGCCGAAGTGACGAAAACACGAAAGGTCGAAATAATGCTTATTTGTCGTGTGTTCGCCTTTCGACATTCGAGGCGAATACACGAAGTAACGAAAGACTGAAGGCGAAATAACGAAATTTCAGAGGCGAACAAACGAACTTTTGTATAATCACTTTTAGTGTCGGCGGGTATTAAAACTTCGTTATTTCGCCTCCAATGTTTCGTTACTTCGTGTATTAGCCTCGGAAGGCGAAAGGCGACCACACGAAAACTGAGCTGTTTTCGACCTTTCGTTACTTCGACCCGCCCACACAAACACACGAAAAATTTATCGTGTAGGGTCTGCCTTAATACACTCTAATAATGGCGCAAAATGGGGCATAATGTATATGAGCCGCTCTATGAGAAAACCAACATTGTGCGTTTGCGACCAGCATGGATCCAGACTAGCCTGCGCATCCGCGCATTGTGATTAGGATCCATGATGTTCGCTAACGGTTTCTCTTATTGCAATAGGCTTTGAAAGCGAACAGCATGGATCCTGACCAGACTGCACGGTTATTTCCCCTTCAATTTTTCGTTACTTCGTGTATTCGCCTTGAATGTCGAAAGGCGAACACACGACAAGTAAGCTGTTTTTCGACCTTTCGTGTTTTCGTTACTTCGACATTTCGCCTCGCCGACACGAACACACAAAATGGCAGAAATCAGCCACCATAAATTATCTCATATTACGACACTTTTTCTCCCCAGACAATATTCTACACCATTTAAATATAAATTGAACAATAAACATTATTCCGCAATATTATACGTTCAAAATCGCTCGATATAATCTGTATTTCATAATGGGAATATACATTACATGTAAACAAAACCTCGGTTTCTCATGGTAAAACAATGGTATATGATTGGGGGGTTCGTTTTGAGGAGGCTGCGCTTTTGGTGCGTGGCATTCCCTGTTTGATATTTTTCTTTGTTTATATGATTGAATCTTTCAATTATATCTAACTTTTAGCATTGAACAGGTCTTTCTAATACTTATGCATTTTTTAAAAGATAAAATCTTGAAATCTTGATATTTTCTCTTTGTTTTTACACAACAAGAAGTGAGATTGGAATAACAAAAAATAATCGACGTCTATGAAGCAGATAACATCGTTTTAAAAATATTAAGTAAACGTAATTTACTTAACAACACTGACAATTTTCTTTTAGAGTTTGTTTACTAGAATTGGTCATAAACCTTACTTAGACATTTTCTCTATACATGTGCAATTTTTCTTTTGTAGGCTTAGATTATCTGATACAAACTGGAAGATTCAATAGAAATAGAATACCATGTGAAGAGAGATATTGTTTAATTTGCAGAAGTGTCGATGTAGAAGATGAATATCACTTGGTATTTATTTTTACTGCATGAACTGACATTAGAAGAAAATGTATAAGTAAATCATATTCCATCCGTCGATCTTTCTGAAAATCAGCGGCATAACACTTTTATCTGGTATTTTGCTATTGAACTATTTTAGCTCACCTGAGCCAAAGGCTCATGGTGAACTTTTGTGACCGCTCAATGTTTGTCTTGCGTCGTCCGTCATGCGTCTTGCGTCCGTCAACATTTTCTAAAAAATCTACCACTGGACAGAATTATACCAATATCCATAGGAATGTTCCTTGGGTGCCCCCCCTCCCCCACCCCACATCCCCAACCTCGTCAAAATTGTTCAAAGAATTGAATTCCATGCAGAACTCTGGTTGCAATGGCAATCCAATGGAATTTTTTTTAAAATCTTATAGTCACACACTTCAAGATGTAGAGCCTTGATATTTGGAATGTGACATTACTTATGGTCTTCTATTAAGATTTTTCAAATTATGCTCGTTGGATGAAAAGTTTTACAAAGACTATATAGAGAAAAACTTTAAAAACCTTCTTGTACAAAACCACAAGACCCAGGCCATTGATACTTTGTATGTAACATTGTCTTGTGGTCCTCTACAAAAAAAGTTCAAATTATGCCCCTGGGGTGAAAAGAGGCCCTGCTCCGGAGGGTCTCAAGTTTTACATAGACTTATATAGGGGAAAAAATCTTCTTGTCTGAAACTGTTAGGCCTAGGCTTTTGATATTTAGTATGTTGACTTTCATAGTGTTTCTATATAATATTTAACAGATTATGCATCTTCCAGTTGATTAGGATAAAGAAAATAGTAACGAGCGGGACGCGTTCCGTTTCATGCTTTGAAAATATTCATGTCGTCGTTTGTTTCACTTCAAAATTAGATCTTTTTCTAGCGACTCGATGAATCTTAGGCCACCATTTCCTAAATATTAACCAAGCTACTTTTTACTTATGATCAATAAGAGAATGGGCAATGTCATGAAGGTGAAACTGATATTTCGTTAACAGTGATCCAACACAAAAGCATAAATAAACATAATAACCACAATTTAAGTTTTTCTGATTCATGCCAGACGACGCTGGAGAGGACGAAGGAGGATATATTTTATATCTGATAATACCTGAAAGGTACTTATTCTAATTGATTAAACTTATTTTCACGACATAGGATTCAAGTACACTACTTTAAAAAAAAAAGACTTCTACAAAACATTTTTAAATTAAATACTGTGTTGTATATACTTGAATTATTTATAAATATTAGGCAGGCTATTTAACAGTGAGAAGTTCATGATTTTTTGTATTTCTTACCTTTCGTTTCCAAAGGTTAAAATATTCCTTATAAAACGAATATACACGATAACTAATGGTAGAAATAAATCACACTCAAACGTAAATGTGTCCTTATTCAGCAATATTACTGTCGTCAAAACATTTCCTAAACATAAATTATGGCGCCCGTTTTTTTCCCCTTTGAAGTTAATATTGATTTCAGTTCTTTGCAAACCTGTCATGCGTCTTTAACGTGACATGTCTATATACTATTGTACAAAATCAAATCATCTAAAAAAGCCCTATCGCCAACATTTTTACAATGGATCTGAGACAATAGCATTGTGGAAAATCGAATCACTTGATCGAACAACTCTACATTACGAATGCTACAAGATAATATCGGGCACGATTTGCTGTGTATGAAATAAAGGCTGTCTTTTGGCAACATACAATTGTAGGTGTATTGTAAAATTACATAGATTTCAGTAACAATCACCTTCTTATCATTTGAAACACTTCGAGGAGCTGAGACTTCTTATTTTCTCAAGTGTTCGTTTTTACTAGAAATCTGTTTTATTTTAGGCTATATAATAACGTTTGTTTGTCTGGATGAAATATAGGTCTAGTTCAGGTATGGGTCATTTGAGGTCAGATCAAAGAAAAACCTTGCATATGCGATAGAGGCTGTATTTTTCACCTGATCTTCGTGCAATTTGGTCAGAATGATTGCCTTGATGAAATGAAGGCTAAATGTGAAAATGGTTCATCTAAGGTCAAAAACTAGGTCACTAGGTTTAATAAAAGAAAAACCTTGTGTACGTAGTAGGGGCTGCATTTCACATTGGAGTTTTGTAACATTTAGTCAAAATGGTTGCCTTGATAAAATCTAGGTCAGATTTGAATACGTATAATCTTGGGTCAAAGACTAGATCGCTAGGTCAAATCAAAGAGAAAACTTGTGTATGCCATAGGGACTGCATTTTACACGGGATTTTCATGAAAGTTGATAACAATGTTTGTCTCGATGAAATCAAGGTCCATTTGGTCCTCTTTATTATCATGAAGTGGATGATATCAAATCTGGGTCACACGGGGTCAAAAACTTGGTCACTAGGTCAAATCAGAGGAAAAGGCTAATATACAATCTTGAGGCCACTTGTTTGCTCAAATTTTCCCAAAACTTTGTCAGAATTTTTGTTTTCATGAAATGTTGGATAAGCTCGAATCTGGGACATGTGGGTTAAAAACTAGGTCACTATGTCAAATGAAAGAAAACGCTTGTTTACACTCAAGAGGCCACGTTTCTTTTTTGTCCAATCTTAATGAAAATTAATTAGAATCTTTGTCTCTGTGAAATCACTAGGTAAACATGTAAATCACTTTCTGATTATTTGAAAAACTTTGAGGAGCTGAGATTATTTTCTTTTTTAAGAGCTCTTTTTCCCCAAAAATCTGTTTCATTGTAAGACTCATGATAATTATTTAAAAAGTTCGTTAGCCAGATGTAAAGCTTAGTTTAAATTTCAAATATCATCATGGATGTTCTTCAAAATATCACTTAGGTTTGGAGGTTATACCCCACACTGTCATAGAAAATCTATAGCGCAAAAGTTTGCCTGCCGGTAGATCAAGATAGATATCTAAATGTGGAACGGCTTGACAGACGACATTCTGCCGTCTTTACTGGGTAAAAAGGTACTAAATGTATATTATCACATGTTTGACGTCGCGTGAGTGTAATAAAGCCATTAAATGAATAGAGAATATTTGTTTGTTTTGAGTGAATATGGAATATATCTCACTGAGAAGTGAGAAAATTTCAAATGCTTTCATGAGCGTGTAGCGCGTGTGAAAATGTGTTACTTTTCTCACTTTGAGAAGAGATATATTCTACATTCTCGAAGAACAAACAAATTTTCTGTTTATTTCATGCTTAATTACGTTGAGATATGCATTTTGCAACAAATTTTAAGAAAGACGTTAGAAAGACGCACACGACATAAAATTCCATGTTATTTTATTTCTTTCTCCATAAAGTTACGAAATTCTCATTAAGTAAAATTATTCGAATCAAGAAATATATTATAAAGAACGAAGTGCGACTACAGTTTTCACCCTGCAAATAATTTAAAATTCATACACAATTTACAATTAGATCGGCAAATCTGTATCATTTACAGTGAGTGATATGCAGTGAGTGATATGGATTATATCTCACTGATAAAACACAGTATTTCATTATTTATCATAAGATAAAAATGATAATACATGTACACTAGTGTAATGAAGCTTTGACGTCCCAGGGACAGACCGATTTCTAATGTTGGTAAAACTTGTGGTCGAACCCTTTTGTATAATCACACTTTTGCAAATTTACCGAATGTATTTTGATGTACTATCGTACTATCTGTATTGTGTATTCATGTATTGGTGCAAATTTACTTGTGTTATAACTGCAATAAAATATGATTAAACTAAACTTTGACGCCGGCGTTGTTTATAGTGTATAGAAGGAGACGTTGGTGAAACTGACTTGTTTATAGAGTAAAAAAGTAGATTTTTTGATGATTCGACAATAAAGGCTAACATGTGATAAAAGGTATATTACATTTGTGACTTTCCACATCTATTTTGTTAAACTCGTTGAATGAAATTGATAAAATGCTCGGCAGAGCCTCGCATTTTATTATTGTTCCTTCTCTTGAGAAGGAATATTATAGTTTGGTAAGTCACACTTGACTGAGCTACTGATATCGAAAGCTGTTGTCAAGCTGGCCAGTCAAACTCCGTGACCTTAGAAATAACCTCTGACGTTAAAACTATTCTTTCCTAATTGAGGCGACTCTCTGACTGAACGTGTCCATGGATTACATATTACTAAACCCGAGGATGGTTAACTGATTCTTTTGTTTCCTCCATTCTTAAAGAACATAACATATATACAAACAGATAGACATATATCAGCAAATTTACACGTAAACAACTAAATATTATCGTTATCTTCAAATGCATGATTAATATGTGAAAACGAACCCCATTGCGTCCCTCTAATTATGTGCAACAAATTCACGCATCGAATCATAACGGATTGACCGGGTCAATGTCTTATTGCCGTATTTACTCAACTGAAAGTGGTATTTAATTTGTTGTTGGATTTAACAATTTATGTTAAATAATAACTAGCGTAAATACCTACTTGACATTTTTGGCAGTATAAAACAGACATTGCAACCAAAATTTTACAAGATGATCATTATTGTTCCTTCTCTTGAGAAGGAATACTTAGGGCCAGTAAGACACACTTGACTGAGCAAGTGACCTCGAAATCTGTTGTTGTTACGAGCTGGCCAATCAAACTCCGTGACCTTAGAAATAATCTCTGACGTTAAACATATTATTTCATAATTGAGGCGACTCTGACTGAACGCGTTCCACGGATAACATAGGATGACTGATTGATTCTTTTATTTCCTCCATTCTTGAAGAGCATATTATGTGTACAAACAGATATACATAATCAGCAAATTTACATGTAAACAACAAAATAAATATTATCGTTCCCTTCGAATGCTTGGTCCGATATGTGAAAACAAATCCCACTGCGACCCTCTAATTATATGCAACAAATTCACGCAACATGTGGAATTGGATTGACCGGGTCAAATGTGTATAGCCAGTGTATTCTTATTGCCGTATTTACTCCACTGAAAGTAGTAACGTATTTACTTGGGTGTTGGATTTAACAATTTTTGTTAGCATAAATACCTACTTGACATTTTAGGCAGTATAAAACAACATAGTTCTTTTTTTAAATTTTAGTGTTTTTTTTTTCTGGCTAATTCCGGATCGTTTTTCTTATGTAATGGTACAATTATGCCTTCCATACAACTATCAGGAAAAAATCCTGAATTCAATATACCGTTAAAATATCAACCAAATGTGATGTTAAAATATCTGATGTCTCAATAAAAAACTCATTTAGTAACTGATCACCAGCAAATGACTTATTTTTCTTAAGAGTATGTAAGAATTAGCATTAGAATTCAGCCTAAAAGAAAATTTACGCTGACAAGATGACACATCAAGTTCCAATTTTAGTTCAAATATATTTTATTGGCAAATCAGCAAATCACTTGCCTTTGGTCATATCAATACTTGAATATCAACTGATAGCTCTGTTTGTAATAGAATATAACTGTTCAATGGATGTCAGTTTTAACAATGATTATAGTGTCATATTCCTACCGTATAAAATGTGATCTTGTGGCTTGTTTGTCAACGGCCCCGCTCGTTTGAGCCCAAGAGAAATGCTTCCGAGAAGCTTTAGAAAAGCTTAGAAGAAAATCCCAATCGAACGGACGTCTGCCGGAAGTGAAAACTATATTATTCTTTTTTAAAGGTATTTTTTTTTTCAGAGATTTTTATTGTAAATGTGCTATTTGAAAAAGAAATTCTAAACATTTTATTTGTTCTAGTTTATTACTCAGTTTGTAAGGTTTATATGTCGAATGGCCGCCTTGTTTTGATCACGTGATTAACATCTCCGACTATCGGGTGGAAGACACAGAAGCTCGGAAGAACTCTTCTTATTCCGACAGATCTTCCAAACGGGGCAAACGAACCCGCCAGTTAAACAATAAATTCATTTAATTGAACGAAATGCATTTTAACGTGATTCAGTTCATATACATATCTTTGAATACTGCGAACAAAGAATAGTAAATATATATCTATATATTGTTTTTGTTAATAACTGAACCGTTTCCAACATTTGTAACAATAGTATTACACTATATTTCTTTATCTTAAATGAACAATTATTTTCGTCTCAGAGGATTTCAAAACTTAATTGTGCGCAAGCGCATCGGACCATTTTAGACTGGCTCACCGTAATTTGCGCTAGAAAGTGAAATCTAACGCCATAAAATTAGTAGATTAGTCTAAATCCTCCTAGTTTGAAAGCCACCACTATGGAAAGGTCTTGATAGACCTCTCCAATGAGACTATAAAAAATAGCACCTGATCAGATCGTAAGCGGAGATATAAAAAGCTACTGCTTAGATAATTATGAAACAAAACTCTATAATTAAAAAAAATATATAATATTTTTAATTACAAAACTAATATAAAATCATGTTCAGCAAAAATTATAATGCTATAGAACATCAGTGGTAGTTATCATATGTCAAGTTGTGCATTTCAGGCCTTAACATAATATATACCCTTCATTTGTCCAGACAATTGTCACGGAATACAGTATAAAAATTAGTACAATAGTATATATGCACATTCTTCTTTTTCTAATTGTCTATGATTTCTGCCATTTCGTGTGTGGGCGAGGCGAAATGCCGAAGTGACGAAAACACGAAAGGTCGAAATAATGCTTATTTGTCGTGTGTTCGCCTTTCGACATTCGAGGCGAATACACGAAGTAACGAAACACTGAAAGCGAAATAACGAAACTTCAGAGGCGAACAAACGAACTTTTGTATAATCACTTTTAGTGTCGGCGGGTATTAAAACTTCGTTATTTCGCCTCCAATGTTTCGTTACTTCGTGTATTAGCCTCGGAAGGCGAAAGGCGACCACACGAAAACTGAGCTGTTTTCGACCTTTCGTTACTTCGACCCGCCCACACAAACACACGAAATATTTATCGTGTAGGGTCTGCCTTAATACACTATAATAATGGCGCAAAATGGGGCATAATGTATATGAGCCGCTCTATGAGAAAACCAACATTGTGCGTTTGCGACCAGCATGGATCCAGACTAGCCTGCGCATCCGCGCATTGTGATTAGGATCCATGATGTTTGCTAACGGTTTCTCTTATTGCAATAGGCTTTGAAAGCGAACAGCATGGATCCTGACCAGACTGCACGGTTATTTCCCCTTCAATTTTTCGTTACTTCGTGTATTCGCCTTGAATGTCGAAAGGCGAACACACGACAAGTAAGCTGTTTTTTGACCTTTCGTGTTTTCGTTACTTCGACATTTCGCCTCGCCGACACGAACACACAAAATGGCAGAAATCAGCCACCATAAATTATCTCATATTACGACACTTTTTCTCCCCAGACAATATTCTACACCATTTAAATATAAATTGAACAATAAACATTATTCCGCAATATTATACGTTCAAAATCGCTCGATATAATCTGTATTTCATAATGGGAATATACATTACATGTAAACAAAACCTCGGTTTCTCATGGTAAAACAAAGGTATATGATTGAATCTTTCAATTATATCTAACTTTTAGCATTGAACAGGTCTTTCTAATACTTATGCATTTTTTAAAAGATAAAATCTTTGTTTTTACACAACAAGAAGTGAGATTGGAATAACAAAAAATAATCGACGTCTATGAAGCAGATAACATCGTTTTAAAAATATTAAGTAAACGTAATTTACTTAACAACACTGACAATTTTGCAATGGCAATCCAATTGAATTTTTTTTTAAATCTTATAGTCACACACATCAAGATGTGGAGCCTTGATATTTGGAATGTGACATTACTTATGGTCTTCTATTAAGATTTTTCAAATTATGCTCGTTGGATGAAAAGTTTTACAAAGACTATATAGAGAAAAACTTTAAAAACCTTCTTGTACAAAACCACAAGACCCAGGCCATTGATACTTTGTATGTAACATTGTCTTGTGGTCCTCTACAAAAAAAGTTCAAATTATGCCCCTGGGGTGAAAAGAGGCCCTGCTCCGGAGGGTCTCAAGTTTTACATAGACTTATATAGGGGAAAAAATCTTCTTGTCTGAAACTGTTAGGCTTAGGCTTTTGATATTTAGTATGTTGACTTTCATAGTGTTTCTATATAATATTTAACAGATTATGCATCTTCCAGTTGATTAGGATAAAGAAAATAGTAACGAGCGGGACGCGTTCCGTTTCATGCTTTGAAAATATTCATGTCGTCGTTTGTTTCACTTCAAAATTAGATCTTTTTCTAGCGACTCGATGAATCTTAGGCCACCATTTCCTAAATATTAACCAAGCTACTTTTTACTTATGATCAATAAGAGAATGGGCAATGTCATGAAGGTGAAACTGATATTTCGTTAACAGTGATCCAACACAAAAGCATAATAAACATAATAACCACAATTTAAGTTTTTCTGATTCATGCCAGACGACGCTGGAGAGGACGAAGGAGGATATATTTTATATCTGATAATACCTGAAAGGTACTTATTCTAATTGATTAAACTTATTTTCACGACATAGGATTCAAGTACACTACTTTAAAAAAAAAAAGACTTCTACAAAACATTTTTAAATTAAATACTGTGTTGTATATACTTGAATTATTTATAAATATTAGGCAGGCTATTTAACAGTGAGAAGTTCATGATTTTTTGTATTTCTTACCTTTCGTTTCCAAAGGTTAAAATATTCCTTATAAAACGAATATACACGATAACTAATGGTAGAAATAAATCACACTCAAACGTAAATGTGTCCTTATTCAGCAATATTACTGTCGTCAAAACATTTCCTAAACATAAATTATGGCGCCCGTTTTTTTCCCCTTTGAAGTTAATATTGATTTCAGTTCTTTGCAAACCTGTCATGCGTCTTTAACGTGACATGTCTATATACTATTGTACAAAATCAAATCATCTAAAAAAGCCCTATCGCCAACATTTTTACAATGGATCTGAGACAATAGCATTGTGGAAAATCGAATCACTTGATCGAACAACTCTACATTACGAATGCTACAAGATAATATCGGGCACGATTTGCTGTGTATGAAATAAAGGCTGTCTTTTGGCAACATACAATTGTAGGTGTATTGTAAAATTACATAGATTTCAATAACAATCACCTTCTTATCATTTGAAACACTTCGAGGAGCTGAGACTTCTTATTTTCTCAAGTGTTCGTTTTTACTAGAAATCTGTTTTATTTTAGGCTATATAATAATCATTGAAATGCTCAGGTGAGTTATAGCGATCGCCCGATGTCCGTCGTCTGTCGTCTGTGAACATATAGCTTGTGTATGCGATAGAGGCTGTACTTTTCAATTGATCATGAAATTGCGTCAGAATGATCGCCTTGATGAACTCCAGGCTAAGTTGAAAATTTGTCACCTTGGGTCATAAACTATGTCACTAAGTTAAAACATTAGGGACTGCATTTTACATCGAAATCATGAAATATGATCACAATGTTGGTCTGGATGAAATCTATGACAAGTTCAAATATAAATCATCTGGGGTCACCCGGCTAAATCAAAGAAAATCCTTGTGTACGCAATAGGAGTTGCATTTTACACTGAATGTTCATAAAATATTGTCAGAATATTTGTCTTGATGAAATATAGGTCAAGTTTGAAAATGGTTTATCTGGGGTAAAAAACTACTTCTTTAGGCCAAAACAAAGAAAATTATTGTGAATACAACTTGGGCTGCATTTAACACCGAATCTTTACGAAATTTAGTTAGAATGTTTGTTTACATGAAATCTAGATCAAGTTCAAATATGGGTCATCTGGATCAAAAACTAGGTCATCCGGTCAAATTAAAAGTAAAACCTTGTGTAGGCAATAGGGGCTGCATTTTACACTGGATTTTTATCAAATTTAGTCAGAATGATTGCCTTGATGAAATCTAGATCAAATTCGAATGTTGTTTATCTGGGGTAAAAAACATTAGGCCATTACGTCAAAACAAAGAAAAGGCTTGTGTATGCAATAGGGACTACATTTTACACCAAGTTTTAAAGAAATTTGATTAGAACGTTTGTTTGTCTGGATGAAATATAGGTCTAGTTCAGGTATGGGTCATTTGAGGTCAGATCAAAGAAAAACCTTGCATATGCGATAGAGGCTGTATTTTTCACCTGATCTTCGTGCAATTTGGTCAGAATGATTGCCTTGATGAAATGAAGGCTAAATGTGAAAATGGTTCATCTAAGGTCAAAAACTAGGTCACTAGGTTTAATAAAAGAAAAACCTTGTGTACGTAGTAGGGGCTGCATTTCACATTGGAGTTTTGTAACATTTAGTCAAAATGGTTGCCTTGATAAAATCTAGGTCAGATTTGAATACGTGTAATCTTGGGTCAAAGACTAGATCGCTAGGTCAAATCAAAGAGAAAACTTGTGTATGCCATAGGGACTGCATTTTACACGGGATTTTCATGAAAGTTGATAACAATGTTTGTCTCGATGAAATCAAGGTCAACTTTGAATATGGGTCATCTGGGGTAAAAAAACT
This sequence comes from Mercenaria mercenaria, assembly GCF_021730395.1. Lineage (NCBI taxonomy): Eukaryota > Metazoa > Mollusca > Bivalvia > Venerida > Veneridae > Mercenaria > Mercenaria mercenaria. The sequence goes on along the minus strand of NW_026462365.1, from coordinate 49,773 downwards.
AGGTCAACCAGTCAAATCAAATTCGCATTTAAAGCAGAATATTCATTAAATTTGATCATGAACGACCTAGGACCATTTGGTCCTCTTTATTATCATGAAGTGGATGATATCAAATCTGGGTCACACGGGGTCAAAAACTTGGTCACTAGGTCAAATCAAAGGAAAAGGCTAATATACAATCTTGAGGCCACTTGTTTGCTCAAATTTTCCCAAAACTTTGTCAGAATTTTTGTTTTCATGAAATGTTGGATAAGCTCGAATCTGGGACATGTGGGTTAAAAACTAGGTCACTATGTCAAATGAAAGAAAACGCTTGTTTACACTCAAGAGGCCACGTTTCTTTTTTGTCCAATCTTAATGAAACTTAATTAGAATCTTTGTCTCTGTGAAATCACTAGGTAAACATGTAAATCACTTTCTGATTATTTGAAAAACTTTGAGGAGCTGAGATTATTTTCTTTTTTAAGAGCTCTTTTTCCCCAAAAATCTGTTTCATTGTAAGACCCATGATAATTATTTAAAAAGTTCGTTAGCCAGATGTAAAGCTTAGTTTAAATTTCAAATATCATCATGGATGTTCTTCAAAATATCACTTAGGTTTGGAGGTTATACCCCACACTGTCATAGAAAATCTATAGCGCAAAAGTTTGCCTGCCGGTAGATCAAGATAGATATCTAAATGTGGAACGGCTTGACAGACGACATTCTGCCGTCTTTACTGGGTAAAAAGGTACTAAATGTATATTATCACATGTTTGACGTCGCGTGAGTGTAATAAAGCCATTAAATAAATAGAGAATATTTGTTTGTTTTGAGTGAATATGGAATATATCTCACTGAGAAGTGAGAAAATTTCAAATGCTTTCATGAGCGTGTAGCGCGTGTGAAAATGTGTAACTTTTCTCACTTTGAGAAGAGATATATTCTACATTCTCGAAGAACAAACAAATTTTCTGTTTATTTCATGCTTAATTACGTTGAGATATGCATTTTGCAACAAATTTTAAGAAAGACGTTAGAAAGACGCACACGACATAAAATTCCATGTTATTTTATTTCTTTCTCCATAAAGTTACGAAATTCTCATTAAGTAAAATTATTCGAATCAAGAAATATATTATAAAGAACGAAGTGCGACTACAGTTTTCACCCTGCAAATAATTTAAAATTCATACACAATTTACAATTAGATCGGCAAATCTGTATCATTTACAGTGAGTGATATGCAGTGAGTGATATGGATTATATCTCACTGATAAAACACAGTATTTCATTATTTATCATAAGATAAAAATGATAATACATGTACACTAGTGTAATGAAGCTTTGACGTCCCAGGGACAGACCGATTTCTAATGTTGGTAAAACTTGTGGTCGAACCCTTTTGTATAATCACACTTTTGCAAATTTACCGAATGTATTTTGATGTACTATCGTACTATCTGTATTGTGTATTCATGTATTGGTGCAAATTTACTTGTGTTATAACTGCAATAAAATATGATTAAACTAAACTTTGACGCCGGCGTTGTTTATAGTGTATAGAAGGAGACGTTGGTGAAACTGACTTGTTTATAGAGTAAAAAAGTAGATTTTTTGATGATTCGACAATAAAGGCTAACATGTGATAAAAGGTATATTACATTTGTGACTTTCCACATCTATTTTGTTAAACTCGTTGAATGAAATTGATAAAATGCTCTTGAGAAGGAATATTATAGTTTGGTAAGTCACACTTGACTGAGCTACTGATATCGAAAGCTGTTGTCATTACAAGCTGGCCAGTCAAACTCCGTGACCTTAGAAATAACCTCTGACGTTAAAACTATTCTTTCCTAATTGAGGCGACTCTCTGACTGAACGTGTCCATGGATTACATATTACTAAACCCGAGGATGGTTAACTGATTCTTTTGTTTCCTCCATTCTTAAAGAACATAACATATATACAAACAGATAGACATATATCAGCAAATTTACACGTAAACAACTAAATATTATCGTTATCTTCAAATGCATGATTAATATGTGAAAACGAACCCCATTGCGTCCCTCTAATTATGTGCAACAAATTCACGCATCGAATCATAACGGATTGACCGGGTCAATGTCTTATTGCCGTATTTACTCAACTGAAAGTGGTATTTAATTTGTTGTTGGATTTAACAATTTATGTTAAATAATAACTAGCGTAAATACCTACTTGACATTTTTGGCAGTATAAAACAGACATTGCAACCAAAATTTTACAAGATGATCATTATTGTTCCTTCTCTTGAGAAGGAATACTTAGGGCCAGTAAGACACACTTGACTGAGCAAGTGACCTCGAAATCTGTTGTTGTTACGAGCTGGCCAATCAAACTCCGTGACCTTAGAAATAATCTCTGACGTTAAACATATTATTTCCTAATTGAGGCGACTCTGACTGAACGCGTTCCACGGATAACATAGGATGACTGATTGATTCTTTTATTTCCTCCATTCTTGAAGAGCATATTATGTGTACAAACAGATACACATAATCAGCAAATTTACATGTAAACAACAAAATAAATATTATCGTTCCCTTCGAATGCTTGGTCCGATATGTGAAAACAAATCCCACTGCAACCCTCTAATTATATGCAACAAATTCACGCAACATGTGGAATTGGATTGACCGGGTCAAATGTGTATAGCCAGTGTATTCTTATTGCCGTATTTACTCCACTGAAAGTAGTAACGTATTTACTTGGGTGTTGGATTTAACAATGTTTGTTAGCATAAATACCTACTTGACATTTTAGGCAGTATAAAACAACATAGTTCTTTTTTTAAATTTTAGTGTTTTTTTTTCTGGCTAATTCCGGATCGTTTTTCTTATGTAATGGTACAATTATGCCTTCCATACAACTATCAGGAAAAAATCCTGAATTCAATATACCGTTAAAATATCAACCAAATGTGATGTTAAAATATCTGATGTCTCAATAAAAAACTCATTTAGTAACTGATCACCAGCAAATCACTTATTTTTCTTAAGAGTATGTAAGAATTAGCATTAGAATTCAGCCTAAAAGAAAATTTACGCTGACAAGATGACACATCAAGTTCCAATTTTAGTTCAAATATATTTTATTGGCAAATCAGCAAATCACTTGCCTTTGTTCATATCAATACTTGAATATCAACTGATAGCTTTGTTTGTAATAGAATATAACTGTTCAATGGATGTCAGTTTTAACAATGATTATAGTGTCATATTCCTACCGTATAAAATGTGATCTTCTATCATATTTCACGTACAGTTAGTGTCATTTAACAAACTTAACGAGTGTACAATATTTAATAATTATATATCATCACAAGTATATTTTCGTATTAATTAGTTTGTATTTTAATTATCAGTATGCATGAAGAAAACGTACGTTTTTTTGTTAATTGGTTAAACAGTTTATTATAAAACATGTTACCTCAGGTCGACTCTTACTAATTTTTGCTCAGGTATGCATAGTACCTAAGCACAGTGTTAAATGCTTTCTTAGGCCTGCTCAAGTATGCGAAATGACTAACTTAGGTTTGCTTAAGAACTTATCTATTTCTACCTAGGCACGCTTACTAATTACTTAGATCTGCTAAGGTCAGCATTAGCCCAGTGGCTCACTCAGTTTGGCGCAGGACCTTATTTATTTCTGCACAGGTATGACCAGTGACTACCTTAGGTAGGCTGCTCAGGTATACCCCGCGGCTCACTTAGGATGGCTAAGGACCTTATTTATTTCTGCTCAGATATGCTTAATACTTATGCCCAATTATGCCTATTTATTAATAAGGTCAGGTCAGGTCAACACTGGAACTTATTCATTTCTGTCAAGTTATGCCATTTATTACTTAGGTCTGCTCAGAACCATATTTATTTCTGCTCAGGTATACTTAGTACTTATGCTCGTGTTTGCTCAATACCGACTTACATGCTGGTTTGCTCAGGAATGCTCAATGACTTCTCAGATCTAATCTGAACACACCTGAGCAGATCTGAGTATCTTTTATTGTTTTTGTTGTTGTTTTTATGGGTCTAACGTCGCGTCGAATTAATTATAGGTCATATGGCGACATGGGGGATGAAGATTCTAGGTGGCCCCCCGTGAATTATTTCATAACGGACGGGCAACTCGTTAGAGCCACCAACCCTCTGTAAGCCGCTGGCTTATAAGTGTTTATTTATAAGTGGTTCTACCTAGGTCTGTTGTATTTTCATACAAATTGAGGCATGTACAGACGGTGCGTAAGCTTTCTCGAATACTGACATACAGTTCTGTTATCTATCTCCTTTTTCTGTTCTATTTTGATTATTGATTTAAAAGCCAAAACGTACTGTTATTTATTTCACGCCTTGTCAATTTTTAAAACATACACATGCCAATGATCTTATCACTATACAAATGGGCCAGTATGGTATAACTTCATTGATCTTAGTTAATTGTTTAAATACAGGATATTACACGAGTGTCTTTTCATATCTTATTCATTAAACGACTTGAATAAAACATAGAAGGGCATTTCATCAGTGTAATAAATTCAGTGTTGAAAGATAAAAGTGTAATATTCCTTTTATCACATGTATTACAAGTTTCTCATTACTTTCTTCTTTCCTTACCTATGAAAAATTTGATCAACGTCTCCTATCATACATAAAACGAAGTCAACGTCAAAATTTCATTACTCTAGTGTAAAACTAAATTTATGTAATGGCTTTATTTCACTACAACGACCTCAAAACTTTGGTAATATATATGTATGTCACGTGAACCGAGCATTTCTAATAATCAAAATGTGTACAAATGTTTCCTTAAGCAATCTGCTTTCTTGACTGGTATAAAAGTTGTATATTGGGCGAATAGTATAAAATCTATAAAAAGGACCTATCAAACATAAGCCTAAATTAATTGCATAAAAGTCTCAGTAATAATCATGCCTAAATCATTCCATTTAATAGACCTTTTTACAAAAGCTTTCGGTTGCTATGCTATTTCAAGGATGGTTTGATTTTAAAGCACATGCGCTCTTTACGTGTGGCAAAAGAACGCCCAACGATAAGAAAACCTACATAAAATCATCATTATATTACGAAATGATTTACCACTATAAAGATGATTTCAGTCAAGTAATTTATTATACAGTATGTTTTGATTAAAGACATGTATGTTATTTATCATATCTTACCTGAAAAGCCTCCTTTATTCTAATTTTCGTCAGAAAAGAACAATCATTTCCAGTCTATTTCCACACGTCATACAAATATAAAACTTGTTCCTTACATTTAAAAATGTCATATTTTCTTTCATTTTATCTTCTTCCACAACTTCAAAAAGTTGTTGTTTATATTGAATGACATTTACATACTTAGGGGTCGGGGCTCCATGTCACTGAAGTTGCTGTTTTAAGTAATATATGTATACCGGAAATTATTACGTAACTATTATGCAAATGACATGATAAAACATAGGTCACCTAGGTAATCAAGACCCTAACTTAATTTCGAGGGTGTCCCCTAATTAGAGCGGATCATAAAAGTTACTGAAGCATATTATTACGTAATTAGATTGCTTTGATGTGACATACCTTAATGCCTTCGGTCATCAATGCCATTTATAAGAACGCACTGGCGGAGCTGTTTTGTGAATCAAAAATAAACATTTCACGTGATATCATCCATAATAAAATACTTTGGAACTTTAATGGATATTTCCTTTTAAAACGTTAAAGTGTAGTTATAAAAATCTAAACTCGTAAGATATGAATCAAATCAAGGACTATAACTACATAATGAAGGAAAATACCTAATATAAATCTCTATCTTTTTATCTCTTATGTTTACATGCTGGATCCTTTTCATATAGAAAATGTAACGTACACAGAAGTCATTACCCGAAAATTAATAGAATAATTATGATAAACTTGAATTCCGCAAAGAATAAAACATCGTTTATACAACAGATAAAGAGTGTAAATGTAGAACACCCCTCCTCGCTACCCGCCCCCTCTCTATTAAATCTTACCGCTGCATTCACCATCCGAACCACTTTGATATTGTCAAATAAAAACTTTCAAATTCAAAGAATCAATAGAAATAAAAAAAAATAGCAATTTTAAGATTATTGTTATTATTTTTTGAATACGGAATGAACTGATCGACATTTGAGTATAATTGGATACAAAATCAAAGGCTGAATTTTGTTAATTGAACATTTTATTTTTAACTTTGACTTTTAATTATATCACAAGAATCATGTACGCTAACTGCGACAGGTGGTAAGCTCTGTGAGATCATGTTAGGAAATAAAACAAAAACTTTATTATTACTTTATTTCTTCGTGGACTTTTTTTTTTCATTTTTTCTAACCTAAATTTGTCAAGATCAAAATTGCTGAAAAATAGTCTATTAATCCAAAATCATAAATGAAAAAGCGCATTAGTTAAAGTATGTCAGTCGTGGGTTTGCGAAGATCTATATATATTTTCCTTTGTCTTGCGGTGGATATTTACTATAAAACAAACTCATTATTGATTATTGATCAAATAGATTGCAATGCAATATAACTCGAATGAAATTCATATTGTGCGCTCATGTCTTGTTGTCCTACGTAGAGTGCGCATGCGCGATAATTGTCTTCCGTTGCTAAGGAAATAGCTCTCAGTAAAAGGTCTATATATTCAACACCCTTAATTTACTCCTCGCCCCTTTCAATGTCTTTTTCAAGACATAAACGTCTACATTAACCACTATATACCAATAGTTTTAAATACCATTTAACCTGTCTAATTCTTGTACCTCGATATCGATATGTAAATCGAAGTAAGATTGTGGAGACAACGCACGTTTCTTTCGTGAGACTACATTATTAGTTATACTGCTTGTTGGTGACAGGCCAACAAGCAGTGTAACGATATTATCTTGCCGACTTCCCTTTACTTACATGCTTTAATCGACACATTTTGTAAATTATCAAAGCAACTTACAGTGCAGACTGGAATCCTGCAATCATTTGTTTGGTCATCATGTTTTTATAATCGATTATCACCAGCCATGGAATGCACAATGACCCGTATTTTGATTAAATCACAAAACACAAAATAGTAAATGCTTATATAATAAAATGTTATCCAACTTACATCGAGAATCATGCACTAACTCCGAGAGTTGCGTAATATTTCCGACGTACATATTTCCTAATGAAAAACTAATAACCAGTCATTTTTTTTTTTGCTTTTGTTATAAAAAACCTTATTTAAAGAAACATGTTTCCAAATTTCAACAACATTTCATCAAAGTTTTAAATCGCCAAATCTTTGATTAAATAACCCGTAAAATTTCTGATCTCCCGGGATTGCATCATAAAAGTTTGATCTGGAAACGCCACTTACAAACAAAATTAAGAGGCAGTAAAACTCACACTTCCGTCAGCGAAATTCTTATTCAAAATATATTTTTATCATGATGCTAGATAAGCAAAGGAAGAGGTCAAACTAAGAACTCTAAGAAACGAAATCTAAACTTTTCATTATGTATGAATATCAATGCCATGTTTCGAATTGTTTCTAAAACACTTTATAAGTACACTGAAAATTGAAATATGTAGGCCTATAGCACGATATCGTAGAAAACATAATCTGTCATTTAAGTAATACAAACTTCAAATCAATATACCGAAAGTACTAAAGTAATTTAGTTACGGACGTTCGTTTCAGATCAGATGCTAAGTTTGAGCGACGGAGGACGCAAACCATCCACTTAAACTAACAACTTACCCTGAACCCATTGTTCAGTTCAGTTAGAAATAGTAATTAGAACCTTTTTAGAATGATCATTAAGGAATGAAATAATTTTAAGTGACCTAGGCAATCATAAATATAGTAATAGCTGGAAATCTGATAACCGAACTTTCGTGTATCCGGATATCATTCACTTTACGAACCAGTACTCACCATGTGTAAAATACAGATTTTAATCCAGTTTCCTTGAATGTATGTTTAGTACTGACATAACACTTTGATTTCATCAGAGAATCTTTGCTTTTTATAAATCACTTTTGTTAATATTTCGATTTCCAGCATTCCTGCATGCTGTATTTACAAGTTGAGTATGTCCGCCATTTTTGTTATGAATGTTTGCGCATGAATTTTAGTAATTTTGCAGGGAATTCTTAAATAACTGATTTATATTGCCATAGAATACTGTTCGTTAACTTTGATTGTTTTAAAAGTAAATCTTATTCGAAAGCGAATATGAAATTAGCAAACTTCAGGAATATTCTGGAACGCCTTTGTAACTATTTGTTTGCTTTGAACGCGCAGTGCTGGAAAATGCTGGAACGCAATTTTCGTCTCTATTTGGTTTATCGGAGACAATTATATCAGTTCCCCTTTTTTAATCAATTCTTGTATCTGCCCTTACCTTTTAATCCCTTTATAGCAGCACAGTTTACGTTAATTCCATATTATTTAATGTTTACTGTGACTTGACCTGATTACATGACAGCGCGCTTTTTGTGTCAAGGATTTTGATTGGTCCCCAGCATTCCAGCATCCCTTCCAGCATTGCGTCACTTATGAAAGGACGCACGTTCCGCAATTGGGTCAGTTGCAACAATAACAATAACATTGATCTACTTTTAAAGTTCGATCTTCAACAACTTTAAAAAATGCAGTCAAGCTCTGAAGCTTTAGGTTACAAGCGGTTTACCACATTTTCCTTTACTATACTATCGCTTAATCTAGAATCGTAAATTTAAATCGTAGATCTCTATAAAATTATCGTTTTAGTAGAACTTGATAAACTAAAGGGCTGAAGGTAGTTTTTTTGCAACTGGTCATTGCTGTGTCTGCCTTTAATCCCCTACGTGTTTATCAATTTTACTGTAAGAAGCATTTTTTTATCGTTAAATATATTTTGAGAATAGGTATCGTTAAATAAAATAACATATAAATCTCTGAACTTCATTCCTGTCATCTTTTAAAGTGTATTTATAGGATCAGTCCCTCCACCATTGCCCGATCCATATCTACAACAAACCATTTATAGAAATGGTTTCTTCGTAATCCGTGCATTTAGTCACAAACAACTTTCTCACCACTGGCTCAACTTTCTCACTCAGCTTTCTCCACCAGAACAGATCAATTGAAACAACTGAAACACTCGACAAGACTGACACAGCAATGATGCGATTTACTCAGCGAACATGATAAGAGTGACTAAAAGTGCAGATTAAATATTCCTAGTCCATCCTGTATGCATATTTGTCAGAAATCCAAAAGCCTGGGTGCTTACAATTTTTGGTGACAGAAGCGCGGTCTGTAAGTGCCTAACAAAACAGACAGAGTGATCGAACTGAAATACCTACATGTATTTATAAGTTATTTATTAGTTTATTATAGTTCTATGCAATAAATAAACAAATACATAGGCAAAAAGATTGTCAATTATTTTTTTCAATAAGCATATCAAAATGGCTACACCTGACCCTGAGATTTCATTGATCAGCCTGATGCACGTGATATTTCATCCGAAACGCAGACGATAGACGCAACTGATAATTCAGAAATGTTAATCAATTTCAACAATGGATCTAGACATATCTCACAAAATAACACAAATTCTGCCCCGCAACATAATGATGCGATGAGACACAGCGAAATGATTGTCATAACCCAAAGCACCTCGAACATTCCGTTTTTCACGACTGAATGAACTCCATCCAGAAAACAGGACCCCTTCTTATGAACCTGCGTATCATTTTGGATTCAGATCGTGGCGACAATTTATACGCAGTCCCCACGTGCTACACCCCAGCATACAATGTTAAACCTGACACGTTTGACGGATCGAATAGTTTTGAAAGTATGTTCTCATTTCGAAGACTGTTCTGAGTTGCCCTTATGGGACAACAGAACGAAAGTTTTAATGCTTGCTACAAGTTTACACGGTCCGGCAAGGAATTTTTACATAGGTCTAACAGAGCATGAACGACGTGATTATCGGCTTTTGTCTGTCCGTCTGTCAGAGCGCTTTGGTAGCAGCAGTAAACATCAATGTTTATGGTTAAGCAAGTTAGAAAATAGGCGTCGTTTAAAGGGGGAGAGCATTGCATCACTGGCAGATGATCTCCGGCAGCTCTCCCAAAAGGCGTATTCCGATCTTGATCATCATTCACAAGAGAAACTAGCATTGAATCAGCTGTACAAACTAGTTTCAATTGAAATGAAATGTGGGGTGCATGGATCACAACTGCTCTACTATCAACGATGCGGTAGCGGTAAACGAGCGTTACGAGTCATTCTCGGGACTCCTGTGTCAAAGTTCGAGCTTGCCGATTCGCGCAATACGACTTCAGACATTGAATTGTCCCTCAAACGCATCGAGTCTAGACTTGATAAATAGAATCTCACGACATGTCACAAAATCCGCGTCGCAACCGAGAAGTGTTAAAAACATTTTTTGGTTGTAATTCAACCGATCACATGGGGGGCATCTTGTCCGAAAAATCTCATTGTCAGGCATAACCGCACAAACAGAAATAGGCAAAATGCATTCGGAACATCCCCAGCAACATATTGTACATGACAATATCAAAGAAATAACTGATGTGCGACATTTCAGCAAAAATACCACTGATATTAAGGCAAACTCCTCCCCGCACCGGGGCAGGAAAACTAATTTGCGCTGACTCTGAAGGCCAAGGGTCAGCGAAAATGTCAAAAAATAGGCCTACATTAAAAAATACACAACCACGAAGTTCACTCAGCTCGTTCAGGTTCGAATTTCCAATAAATATGACAATGTTTTATGTAACCCAATGTCAAGTAGGGCCCTGCAACTAAAAATTTTCTAATAGACTGGGGTGCAACTACTCACTACTTTCTGAGAAAACTTTACGAGAAATCGGAACTGAACGCACTTTTCAACTTCGTCCTATGTCTAAGTTTTTTTAAGACCAAAAATGGGGACCCAGACTGTCACAGGAAGTGTTGATCTCCTGATTGAAATGGCCAATGAACGTTTTGATCTATCTTTTGCGTCTGCAGCATGGAGACAGACGGTATTTTTGGTCAAGATTTTTTGCCCCAACATGTTGATAACATTATACAGAAAGTCTTGTCTGTAATAGGTCAGAATTTTGCCCCACTTTGGACAGGTGGTCAAGCAATCGATTTGTAGAGTTGAACTTCAAGAGACCGTGAAACTTCCGTCCCATACTCGAAAGATGGTCTCTATTAAAATACCACAAAAAGAACACTGACACAGCAGGGTTTGTAGAGCCTTCAATTGAAACTCATGGCAAAAGTGAAGTTTGCATCATGGGTGGCATTGTTGATGTGACCTTTAAAAATCTCATTATGAATGTAATGAACATGGTCAGTCTGATATAACATTATATAAGAAAACTACTTTAGGTACATGTGAGTCTTACTTTGAACCAGAAATTCAACAGGAGAGAATTGCCCCAGTACTAGAACCTACAGAAAATACTCCTTTCCCTGACCACCTTTTAGATCTCCTTGAACGTAGCTCTACAAATCTAACTGAACCCGAAAAACAAAGTCTTGCTCAACTACTGCATAAATATCAGGGCGTCTTTTCAAAACATTCTGAGGACATCGGTCGCACTGATGTTGTTCAACATGCTATCGACACTAAATATGCTCACCCTCTTCGTCAACCTCCCAGGCGTTTGTCCCTCGGTAAGCGTCAGATCGAAAAAGATGAAGTTAATAAAATGCTAAAAAGAGGTATCATTGAGCCTTCTAAAAGTGCTTGGGCATCACCTGTAGTATTAGTTACTAAAAAGGACGGCACCCCTAGATTTTGTATAGATTATAGAAAATTAAATGATCTCACATTAAAGGATGCCTACCCTCTTCCCCGTGTGGACGACTGCATTGACGCACTGTCTGGGTCTAAGTATTTCAGTTCTCTAGATCTGAACAGTGGCTCTGGCAAGTTGGTGTGAGAAAAGAAGATAAAGAGAAAACAGCATTTGTTTAAAAACTATGGGTTTTATCAATTTTCAGTAATGAGTTTTGGTCTCGCTAATGCGCCATCGACATTTGAAAGACTGAGGGAAAAAATGTTCTCCGTGGCCTACAATGGATTGAATGTCTCTTATATAGGGACGATATCATTGTGCCATGTACAACAGTAGCTGAAGGTCTTGAACGCCTAGAACATATTTTCGAACGCTTACAGCACGCTTGTCTGAAATGTAAACCGTCAAAATGAATCTTCTTTCAAAAGCAGGTTAAATTCTTAGGGCATTTAGTTTCAGAGGATGGCGTAGCCACCGATCCTGAGAAAATCAAAGCGGTTCGCGACTGGCCCATACCCCACAATGCAAAAACGACAAAATCTTTTCTCGGACTTTGTTCATATTACAGACGTTTTGTCTCGCCCTCTGCACAAGCTTTGTGAGAAAAGTAACAAATTGCTATGGACGGAAGATTGCGCAAATGCTTTTGATCAACTTAAACAAGCTTTGACGTCAGCTCCAATACTAGGTTATCCAAGACCAGACGCGAAATTCATACTTGACTCAGATGCGAGCCATTTTGCTACTGGAGCAGTACTCTCGCAACTGCAAGATCACAGAGAAGTTGTTATCGCATACTACAGTAAAAGCTTAAATCAACATGAGAAAAGCTATTGCGTAACACGAAAAGAACTCCTGGCGGTTGTCCATGCACTCAAGGCATTTCACCATTATTTGTATGGGCAACCCATCTTATTGAGAACTGATAATGCTGCGGTCTCATGGATGAGGAACCTTAAACAGCCTTCTGGTCAAGTCGCAAGATGGCTTGGTGGGGATAAGAGTGAGGTTGGGTGCGCACCATAAGCCGGTTTAAGCTCCCCAGTGGTGTTTTTGCCACTGACCGTTCCAAGGCGGTGCCCCACTGTGTTCCTTTGTTTGTTCGTTTTGTCCTTGTGTGTTGACTTTGTGTGCGCGCGTGTGTGTATGCTTATTCTCGTCTTGTCCTTATGTGTTGGCTTTGTGTGTGTGTGTGTGTGTGTGTGTGTGTGTGTGTGTGTGTGTTGTTCGTTTTGTCCTGATGTGTAGGCTTTGAGTGTGTGTGTGGTGCACGCGTTTGCGTGCTGGGGGTTCGTTTTGAGGAGGCTGCGCTTTTGGTGCGTGGCACTCCCTGTTTGATATTTTTCTTTGTTTTTTTTGAAGTACTGGGCACATATGACCTAAATGTGACCCATCGCCCAGGCACCCAACATCGAAATGCAGATGCCCTCTCCAGATCACCTTGCACAAAATGTACTAAGCAACAAAATGCAAGTGATAATGTGACCAATGAAATTAATGTAGACAATGAATCCGACGATGCACATTTGCAGCAACATAATTGCGATTCAGACCCTTCTGCCCTCTTGCCTTTTTCTGACAATCCGGATTCACATGCTGCACGGGCAACAACATGAAGTCAGACTGATTCTTTTTCTGTTTTTAAACACACATCTTTTAATTCCAAACTGGTCTTCTAAAGAAATTAGAGATCAGCATCTTGGTGTTTCCTTATTCATTTCATCATAAAATGCACTAGAGATTTCAGACAACAGACCCCCTTGGAAACAAGTTGCTGGTACAACAATACTACTAAAGTACTGTGGCGTATGTGGGACCGGTTATCTCTACATGACTTTGTCTGTTTCGCACCTGGTATGATGACAGTGATCATCACTATCGCCAACTGGTGGTACCTATACAGCGAAGAGGTGACGTGCTTCATTGCATGCATGGTACTCCTTCGTCAGCCCACTTAGGCACTGATAAGACACTAGAGAAAATCAGACAAACCGTTTACTGCCTGGTATGAAGGGGATGTTGCAAATTTCTGCATGAAATGCCACATGGGGCGCAGCACGTACACCCTCTAAGCCCCCTAAATCACCTAGGGGTCGACGCAAGTACTTGAACCACAGAAAGTGTGCACGGATATATTTTTTCCCCTTTCCCAAAAGGGACCGACCGACAGAATGTCTATTTTTTAGTTTATGCGACTGTTTCACTCGTTGGACCGAGGCCATACCCTTGCCAAATCAGCTCTCCGAAACGATAGCGAAGCATTTGTTAATGAATATGTCTGAGATTGGTGCACAAGATAAAGGTACAAACTTTTTCTCTAATTTAATTGAAGCTATCTGTAAGCAGCTGCAAATACATCACCCCCGATCTACGCCCTTCCACCCGCAAGCAAATTTGGAAATGTAGAGCGCTTCAATAGATCACTTAAAACTATGTGAGAATGTATGCAACACAAAAACCCGCGTGCTGGGATCAGTATTTACCACAGTTATGATGGCCTATCGGTCTTCAGTTCACGCCAGCACAGGTCAAACTCCAAATAAAATGGTGTTTGGGAGGGAGAATGTCCTTCCTCTGCAAGCTTATATAGGTTTACCCCCACAAAGTAGTACAACTGACACACCAGAAACCTATGTAGAACACCTACAACAGCAGCTAGAAAGTGTTCATGAAATTGTACGAAAAACCCTTCACACCAAAAGCCAGTATCGCAAGCGGCATTACGACCTGAATGCCAAGAAGCGAGCTTTCAACCCGGGCGATCCCGTATGGTTGCATCTAGACGCCATGGTGTTTGCAGTAAAAACAAAGAAAAATATCAAACAGGGAATGCCACGCACCAAAAGCGCAGCCTCCCCAAAACGAACCCCCCAGTAAGTTGTCTACACAATGGAAAGGTCCTTACATAGTTACGAAGAAAGTAGATTTACCTGTATAACCCAGTCAAACGTTCACCAAGTGCTCAGCAAAAGCAATACACTAGACAGATTACTTTGGGACAAATGCTCGCATTATATCTGAATGGCTGATTTTCATAAGAAAGGGCCCTTTTCCAATGCCACTTCAGTAATACTTCCCAGGTTCCACTACCCGTAAAAAGTTCCAGTCATCAGTACCTATGCTTATATGAGTTAACACAGTCAACATTCAACAAGAAAATCTGCCCCCACCCTCCACACACCTAGATAATTATTTTGTCATCACAATTATAATTCATATAAACTCAACCGGCTGAAATGTGCATAAAAAAACAACAGTTACTACTGTCTGATTAAATTCAAAAATATTTCTTGTGTAGAAGTGATATCAGTGAGACAGTGGTCTCCGTCAAAGCGTGATACCTTTTTTGAGCGCTCAACTTGAGTAATGAAGGAGGACTGATCACCTACCTGCGATTTGCTCAGTATTTGTGTTTAATGTTACATCCGGATATAGTGTCCAACTTGATATAGATGTGAAGTCAACAAGAATATTTTTTTGCGAATTGTGAATCGACTGGTAGACACAGCAATAGTTGTACGAAATCAGCCAATTAAGTTCCGAATATGTTAGTATAAGTCAATGTGATGTATTACTGAATTGTGACATTATTCAAGATGATATTTGCTTGATAACTAAACTTTAGTATATTGAACATTCCAGTTGGTAAATCATCGGGCAGTGCAACGTTCCCTTGTGACAAGTGTCCGCCTGTGTTTAATAACCAGAGGGATCTTTCAAACAATAACATCAATGCAAACCATACTTCTGCCAGAGTTGTCTGTGCGTGGTGTGTGGAACAGAAGGCACGTGAATTTCGCCATCCGCAAGATCTTAAACGGCATGTACGGGATCACCACAAGATCATATCAGGATTTTCCTGGGAAAAGGGACTGTCCCCGGAGAACTGTTTCTTCTTTGCCAGGAAACCTGAGTCATTTATACAGGGCTTACCATAAGCCCGCCAAATGACGACTCCGAAGAGGCCAAATTTGCTCGTGAAGCCATCACCAGATGGGCAACTGGGCGTGTCCCCGGAATTACAGGCTGGCGAGAGGGTTGGGGGACAGCAAGGTCAAAGGGTGCCAAACCCCCAGAAGGGAAACAAAAGACAGCATGGCCCTTGTTTACTCTTAAGCAAATTAACATGTCTAATCAAGATGCAGTTGTCATTTTTCTAAACACCACTAACGAAGTTGTCAAGGCACAGATACAAGATGCCGGTTTAAGGGATCCAGCCGTCACAACACACCTCATCCAGAAAATGATGTTGCTGGATCCCAACTTCACTCCATCGACAGGTCCCTGGAGGTTTCATCCAGATTCAACTTCAGTCAAGTCTGAACTAGCACTATCTTGGGGTTGACGTTAAATTTCTAACTTCTGTGTGGTTTAAGACTGATGTCCCAGTCCCAAAATAGCAAAAACAACAAACTCCCCCCAGTGACCTGCACCAATGCGACAACTACAACTCTAACAGCAACCTGTACTGATAGAGCAGCAACAACAACTTCTTCAGCAGTGACCAGCACCCTTGTAAAATCAACAACAACAACATCTCAAACAGCGACCCGCACTGATACATCAACGACAGCAACAACAACAACTTTTTCAACATGACCCCCCACCAACACAATACCAACAAATACGCCAGCAACAACACTTTCCCCAAACAAACACGTCACGACAGCACCAGTTTTAACAACGCAATCTTCTCGCCAGAACAAGCCGGCTATGAAGATGATCTAGACTCACTTCAAACACCGACACCTATGTCTTTTGGTACTGACAGTCCACAAAGCTCACCGGATCACCACTCAAATGTATCATCACCAAGGTACCACATTGACTCACCACCACCACTTTTCAACTCAGCACCAACACCATCATATGAGCCAACGACAACCATCATGAATCCAGCAGCACCAACACCATCATTCAGACCAACAACCACCACCCAGAATTTAACAGCACCAACACCATCATTCCAGCCAACAACCACCAGAAATCCAGCAGCACTAGCACCATTTTATGAACCCAACCAACCCCCTCAGAATCCAGCAGCAGCACCGATATATAGAGCGAAAACCAATACACATCACTCCAAACTGGTCTTAGCAAAAACCCTTCTGATGAGCGGGAGTATGCCAATTCTTCCACTCGGAAAAAAGAGAGTGGAGTCGGTACCTGAAGAAAGTATTCCAATTACATCTAATCTCTGCTGGCCACCCAATGGCTGGACCTCCTTTACACATGACCAGAAAGCCTTGGCAGTTGAATTTGCAGCAATGTCACTGGAACACCAAAACGTCATCAACTTCAAACATCTGGACCGCACAACACTTCTTTTCAAATATAATTATTTAGTCTTACCCGGAACCAAAATGCACCACACTGGACCAACAACAAAAATGTTAGAATACAATTATGAGGTCATCAAGAACATCGCTGTAGGAAAAGATACCAGCTCCACAGAAAATCAGATAGCAATAATCCGGTCATTCTCACCAACTCCACCTTCTACTCTTCTTCAAAGTATTAAACACATTTCACTGAGATTAACCATCGAGGGGCGGCCACAATCTTCATCATGAAAATCCTGAAAGCCAGTACTGACCACATCTTAACACATCTGAGGAACCTACTCCCTGGAATACATAATACTGATTAATGTATATATATATATAAAATACATTGGTAACATTTCATTAACGTAGTGAACTGTAAACTATTTTCCGCGCAAGGACTGTTGATTATTTTAAAGTATTACAACTGGGTGAACTTGTTACCACATTAAGAACACTGGACTGTTTGAAGTATTACAAACTGTGAAGGACCATGAACTATTCAAGTACTATGGGCTTTCTTTTTTTTTAAAATAATAGTGAATTTATCAACAAAAATGTTTTAAAAAATGTTTACATCCATCCTTTTTTTTTTCCATTACGTTGTGTTAGAGATTCACCTGGAGGGGATTACTTTTATTTACACTTCCCATGTCTTTGGAACATGGTGGGGTAAGAGTGAGGTTGGGTGCGCCCATAAAACCGGTTTTTTAAACTCCCCAGTGGTGTTTTTGCCACTGACCGTTCCAAGGCGGTGTCCCACTGTGTTCCTTTGTTTGTTCGTTTTGTCCTTGTGTTTGACTTTGTGTGCGCGCGTGTGTGTATGCTTATTGTTCGTCTTGTCCCTTATGTGTTGGCTTTGAGTGTGTGTGTGTGTGTGTTTTGTGTGTGTGTGTGTGTGTGTGTGTGTTGTTCGTTTTGTCCTGTGTGTAAGCTTTGAGTGTGTGTGTGGTGTGGGGGCACGCGTTTGCGTGCTGGGGGTTCGTTTGGGGGGGCTGCGCTTTTGGTGCGTGGCATTCCCTGTTTGATATTTTTCTTTGTTTTTAAGTATAACAGACCGTAAAGTGATCATGAACTATTTAAGAATTATGAACTGTGAATTATTTTTCCATGCATGGACTGTGGAGTGATTATGAACTTTTGAAATATTATCTGTGATATTCATGGACTTTGTAAGTATAACAAAAAGTGTGAAGTGATCATGAACTATTTAAGTACTATGGACTGTGAAATGATCATGAACTTTCAAAATATTATACGTGAAGCATTCATGGACTTTTTTTTAGTATAATGAACAATGAAGTGATCATTAACATTTACATATTGCAAACAGCGAAGTTATCACAAACTTTCAAAAGTATTTCATGTGAAATGTTCATGAACTATTTGGCCATTATGAACTAAAGAAGTGCTGATGAACTAAATTTTTAAAATATGACGTATCTTTGAAAGAGGAGCGTTAAGTAAAAGCATTATGAACAGGGAATTTTTAGTATAATGCTATGAACTGTGAAGTGTTAGAAGGTATTTCCGTATGAACTGTGTGTATGAACTGTGAAAAGACTTAAAGATGCACCATTATGAACTGTGAATTGTAGTAGAAAATGTACTTAGTTATCAACTTTGAAATATGTTCAGTTAAAATTTAGATAGAGAATCTCACGGAGATGTTTTATATTATAATTATACCAAAGATTACATTTGAAGTATTAATTGTGCATGTTCATAATCATATAATTGCTCATTGATGTTTATTGTATTCTGTCAACTTCAGGAGAAGTCACAATTTTAGGTGGGGGAGAGTGGTTATAGCTGGAAATCTGATAACCGAACTTTCGTGTATCCGGATATCATTCACTTTACGAACCAGGTACTCACCATGTGTAAAATACAGATTTTAATCCCGTTTCCTTGAATGTAGTTTATTACTGACATAACACTTTTATTTCATCAGAGAATCTTTGCTTGTTATGAATCACCTTTTGTTAATATTTCGATTTCCAGCATCCCTGCATGCTGTATTTACAAGTTGAATATGTCCGCCTTTTTGTTATGAATGTATTGCGCATGAATTTTAGTAATTTGCAGGGAATGCTTAAATAACTGATTTATATTTCCATAGATACTGTTCTGTTTAACTTTGATTGTTTTTAAAGAAAAACTTATTCGAAAAGCGATATGTAATTAGCAAACTTCAGGAATACTGGAACGCTCCGTTGTAACTATTTGTTTGCTTTGAAACGCCGCAATGCTGGGAAAATGCGGGAACGCTATATTTCGTCTCTATTTTGGTTTATCGGAGACAATTATATCATTCCCCTTTTTAAATCAATTCTTTGTATCTGCCTTACCTTTTTTTAAACCCTTTATAGCAGCACAGTTTTTCTTTAATTCCATATTAATTTAAAAGTTTTTCTGTAACTTTGACCTGATTACACGACAGCGCGCTTTTTTGTGTCAAGGATTTTTGATTGGTCCCCAGCATTCCAGCATCCCTTCCAGCATTGCGTCACTTATGAAAGGGAACGCACGTTCCAGCAATCGGGTCAGTTGCAACAATAACAATAATATTGATCTACTTTAAAGTTCGATCTTCAAAAAACTTTTCAAAAATGCAGTCAAGCTCTGAAGCTTTAGGTACTAGCGGTTTACCAGATTTCCTTTACTATACTATCGCTATATTCTAGAATCGTGAATTAATATCGTAGAAACTCTAAAAAAATATGGTTTTAGTAGAACTTTGATAAAAACTAAATGGCTAAAGGTAGTTCTTTGCAACTGGTCCATTGCTGTGTCTGCCTTTAATCTCCTACGTGTTTATCATTTTTTACTGTAAGAAGCATATTTTATCGTTTATATATTTTGAGAATACGTTATCGTTAAATAAAATACATATAAATCTCTGAACTTTATTCCTGTCATCTTTTTAAAGTGTATTTAAGGATCAGTCCCCCCCACCCTAGCCTGATCCATAATCTAAACAAAACCCTTATAGAAATGGTTTCTTCGTAAAACCGTGCTCTTAGTCACAAAAAACTTTCTCACCACTGGCTCAACTTTCTCACTCAGCTTTCTCCACCAGAACAGATCAACTGAAACAACTGAAACACTCGACAAGACTGACACAGCAATGATGCGAGTTACTCAGCGAACATGATAAGAGTGACTAAAAGTGCAGATTAAATATTCCTAGTCCATCCTGTATGCATATTTGTCAGAAATCCAAAAGCCTGGGTGCTTACAATTTTTAGTGACTTGAAGCACAACAATCTCTAATGTATATGAGCCGCGCCATGAGAAAACCAACATAGTGGCTTTGCGACCAGCATGGATCAAGACCAGCCTCCGCATCCGCGCAGTCTGGTCAGTATCCATGATGTTCGCTTTTAAAGTCTATTGCAATTAGAGAAACCGTTAGCGGATGCGCAGGCATGTCTGGATCCATGCTGGTCGCAAAGCCACTATGTTGGTTTTCTCATGGCGCGGCTCATATATAATTTAAATTTGGAATCTCAGACTCGCTTATTACTAAAACTTCCGTCTATCTCGTATGCATTTTCCAGTCCCGTCCCAAAACATGCGCACAAAATATATAAGTCGAATTTCCGTTATCTCGAAGTTAAACGCTCGATCCCTTGGAATTCGGTGTACGGAGTAACAGCTGTAATTTTTGGAATCTAACTTCGTTTCTTCAAAACACAACCAACTTAAATACCGTTACACATACAAGTTTTAGCAATTCACAGAATCTATCAAGGGCTTTTTAAAATTAAATTTTAGTTTTAATTTTCTTATACTGGTGTTGATCAAATAAGATGAATACTTACCCGCCGGAAAACAAATGTGCACTTTTTCATATGTTTCAGTATTAACTGCCTACTTCTTTAATTGAAAACAATATTTACATACATCAATGTGTATTTTTATGAACCATGAATACCCTCTTTAAACCACCGCCGACATTTTCATCCCGTTTCGTAAGATATGCAAATATCTTTTAGGACAATCGCGAAACTTGCAGTATTTCTGCGTAAAATACTAAAAAAGGTGTGTGTGTGTGTGTAGGGGGGGGGGGGGGGGGGGGGGGGGGGGGAGGGCGGGCGATAACCACGTGACAAAATCCGTGCTGTTAAATATAGTAGACTTACCATAGACACTCTATACCCATAGTAAACAACATGTGTGCATTGTTGAGTGAACACTGTCAACTTTAAATCTTCTTATCTTATATCTTATTTCAATACAATGAAAAAGTAATAAACACAATTTTGCAGAATGGTATTTCTTGATTTTTCTATTCATTAATAGCTTCATCAATATATTTCACCATGTTAAATTCAGTAGGTTTGAACTATTCAAACAATCATATGTTAGTTGAAAAAATACACTAAAGAAAACGTCACCATTTCCTAAGAGCATTACTTTATTTGATCTTTAAATATTTTTTCTTTACAAATCACGGATCACTGACCAAAAAAAAGGTTTTGCTCAAATCAATAATCTGTAGTAATTATGCATGTTATTTCCATGCCTACAGTTAAAAAAATGCATAGTTTAAAGGAGATGAAATATATCTATTCACCTTAGCCTAAAAAGTTTTAGCGGGGCTATCTCCAATTTTCCAAAATAGTTTATCCATGCTATTTTTTTTGGCTCAGATAACTGTTTTTCAAAAATGATCTTTTAATTATGTTTTCCAGATCGTAAACTTTGATGTAGTTAGCTGCACATGTGTGAAAATAAGTAGTGCCTATTTGAGCCCGCCCCCCCCCCCCCCCCCCACACACACACACGTCCCCTAATTTTCGTGTTCCATTGTTTCAATATAGCAGTCTTTTGGTTCCGAACTAATTTTTTGGCCGTTTCTTCAAATTCATTTAACTTAGGCACACCAGTCTCGTTTTCAAAACTGCCGAATTTGACATGAAATTGATACATATTCGGGGCCTCCTTGGCCGAGTGGTTATCACTTGCCCCTCATCGATGTGCGTTCGAGCCTCACTCGGAGCGTTGAATTTTTCATGTATGGAAGCCATCCAGCTGGCTGACGGAATGTCGGTGGTTCTACCCAGGCGCCCGGTCTTGATGAAATGCACGGAGGGGTACATGGAGTCTGTCTTCCTCCACCATCTAAGCTGGAAAGTTGCCATATGACCTATACATTGTCGGTGCTACGTTAAACCCAACAAAATGAATAGATAAATGATACATATTCATTAGTCGAATACGTAAAAATGGCCTAAGTAGTGCAATAGGCATGGTATAATTAGCAGTGTAAGCCAGTCTAGTGTACTAACAGCACGTACTCTTCCGCTATACATTTGAGATAAGGAAACCGTCTTATCTTCAATCTTCCAATTTAAACTTGTAAAATTTCAAAATTACAATGAGGACTGTATTCGTTTTAGTTGCAATTGCGCTACTGAAACCCCAATCACAAGGTAAAATATTTTAAGTTTGCTAATGGATCTGAATATAAAATGAATAACTGTTTTCCCTCCCCAGATTTGTGAGCATACCCAGTCTCTGTGATATTGTTTACAAGAAGGGTCTAAACATGTTGTGTAAAATTGGCGAGCCCATGTTATGTAGAATAAATGTAAATATTTATGACATTTGAAGTATATGATGTGTTGAGTAAATACGGTGATGAATTCTATGCCAAAAGATTATGATATGTCAAGAAATTGTGTTAGATACATAATGTGCGGTGTATGTGGTCACACACAAGCACTCACACACGCACCTATGCACACCCACACCCACATTATACGTATATCATGCACATAATTATATATTATATTAGTGTTCAGTACTGCATAGAACACAACATATTTTCTAAAGTAAAACTTTTTCACTATCTTTTATCTTCAGTAAACACAGTTAATACAGTTAGAAAAATCTATTGTTAATAACCTGTCACAATAACAGCAAAATCAATTTTTGCAATTATATTACTTATTTATTTTGATATCTAAACACATGTTTAAAAAATTGCAAAATACCCATTAATAAATACATTGCAATGGTTTTATGGCTAATTCATCGTGTTTAAACGGTAACGCCAATCATAGTAACGATAATGATACTTATGCTGCGTTTACACTTAGCCACGATGTCCACGATGTCCACGATTTGAGAGAAGCGTGATGAGCGTGGGGGCTCGTGGGATCGAATCGTGGTGATCTTGAGGGAACTTGGTGGAATCGGGATGATCGTAAGGATCGTGACAAAATTTTTGACAGTCAAAAATTTTGCCACGATTTTCCCGATTTATCTTAAATCTTGAGAGAGCGTGATGGAACGTGGAAATCGTTGTAGAGCGTAATGCAGCTTAACAGACCTTAACGTAGCGCATCAGACCTTGATGCTCCATCGTATGGGGATCTTGGTGAACTTGGAAACACGATTCTAAGTTCGACTAGATATGGAGGCATCCTAATATTGACGTTGGATCCAACATCTTCACGCCTGAGTTCTGTGTTGAAAAGTTGAGAGTATTGTCCCAGTCGGTGCCTTCGGTTTCCACTTAACCATGGTCTCACCCACCAGGTCTTAGGCTTTCTATTTCTTCTTCTCAATTCTCTCTTTTATATCCTGCCCTATTCCTTCCCTTGTTCCTGCTGCCGACGAGTAACTATTATAGGCATATACGAAAAATGCAAATTCAGCATCTTGTTCAGCTCTTTGATGCATAGCTCGTTCCTCTTTGGAATTTCTGGAGAGAATGAGAGGATGACCCATAACTCCTATTTATACTCCAATCGTGCTCAAAACGTGACAATCGTGATCAAATCGTGGCCATAAATCGTAGGAGAGCTTAACAAAACTTGATAACGTGAGGGATCTAAACAGAACGTGACAAAGCGTGATAGCATATCGTGGTAATCGTAAGAGAACTTGAGAGAACGTGATGAAAATCGTGGCAGATCTCGACCAGAATCGTGTTGGTTTCGTAATAAAACGCTGCAGGTAGTAACAAAACGTACTGAGAGCGTAAGAAAGCGTAGGAAAGCGTAGTAACACAAAATTCGTGCAATAAATCGTGGAGCTCCGAGCTTTTCTTTAAATCGTGGGCATCGTGGATATCGTGGCTAAGTGTAAACGCAGCATTACTGCGAAGTACAAAGTTACGCTAAATGGCCTAAAAATAAATAGGGAATTCGGCACGAACGATCCTGTCAACATTGGAACTACTTTAAAAAATGCACATATAGAGGAGAGAGGATAACACTACTACATTGTTAAATAGAAAAAGAGGAAATTCCATCGGTCGCCAAACACGACAAAAATGAAAATGTTGCAGGTTCGATCTGATTGAGTCTGTGGAAATGCATATCTTTTAATTCCTGTACCACCGGATTGAGAAGAACTCAACATTTGCATTACTAATACTAAAATACAACATAGAGACATACGCGGCATTATACGTGAAACCTTCAATGATAAACTGGAGTTCTATTCCATTAAAAGCGAGTATGGTCCCCGGTTAAAATAACTGACCAGCCCTAAACGAGAAAACAATAGGAGTAACTAGACAAACTAAAATTTATAGTGGGACTCCAAGGTTATGGACATTTGACTGGAGAAAAATACTGTTTCTGCATTGACGAGTGTTTCCATTACGTCCACACTTCTTTAAACGACATCTCCACCAAAAATGTGTGATGAAACTTGGCCCGGATGTTCCTTATGTGGTCTTTTTTTAAAGCTGTCCAAACCGTTTGGTTGTATACTGCGCTCGCCAGAGCTACAGAGAGAAAAAATATTTAAACAACATCTCCTCCTAAATCGCCAGGCCGATACTGAAATAATTTCACACCTCATGTCCTTTTGTAAACCTTTATTTATTTCGATTCGTGTAATGTCTGTCAAAGGGCGTTATCACTTTTCCCAATATGTATATTTTGGACACTGTTTGATGTTGTCTCTAAGTATGCTATGTCATCACTGAGAGATCTAGGGCCATCATGACCCTCTTTTTATATCTTACACTTCCTTTCATCGTTAATTTTACATATCATGCTTCATTCGTGTACACAAATCAGTTTAAGCCTAGTTCAAGTGGGAACATAGGAAATTCATTGATTCTGTGTTTGTAAGTGGTATATTCAGGAAGTTTTGTTACAATTCAACAATTTTTTTCTTCATATATTTTGTTTATTAAACATGTAATATATATAAGAAACAAGTAGTTTCGTTAATATGTTTTGGTTTGTGGTACTTTCCATTCATTGTTACTATAAAACTATAAAAGAGTTCCGTTTAAGCCGAAACTATGGGGCGTGAGGGGTGTTGCACATTTTATTACCTCTCTTGAACAGATTCAAGCAAACCGTGTCTGCTATTATGTTGCTTAATTGCGTTTACCTTTTCACAGATTTTTTTATATAAACAAATCGTTGGTATGAGAGTAGTTCATTAAAAGGGGAAATCACAATCCTTTAATGATGAGTGTGTTGCTTAGAGCTGTTCACTTCGAATCATTTGCCTGACACGTTTGCTTCAAATTTCAAATGGTAAAGAAGCCATCAAGCCAGCATGTGTTGTATATGTATCTAAGCTTATTAACAATATGGGCGAATGTCAGTATGTTTGATGGATGATAATGAAAGACAGAGGACACTCTAATTTCTTTTTAAAAACACTTATCGGTTCTGTAGCGTGTCAGGTATAAAGCATTCATATATGTAACTCTTTCCTAGAGTAATTTTACTTGGAGGAGC
Organism: Mercenaria mercenaria; assembly: GCF_021730395.1. Classification (NCBI taxonomy): domain Eukaryota; kingdom Metazoa; phylum Mollusca; class Bivalvia; order Venerida; family Veneridae; genus Mercenaria; species Mercenaria mercenaria. The sequence continues at coordinate 23,879 of NW_026462365.1, read as the reverse complement.
GGCTCAATTTTATTATATCTTCTTAACTACTGTCCTTACATCATCAAACCTCACATAGGAATTGATCCTAGTAGACATTTTCGAATCAAGACAAAGAGGACTATGGACACTTAAGACGATCGATTTTAAGGGGGTCATATCAACATATACATTTTATGCGGTAGGAAATACATGCCAATGATGATGATGAAGTCTGGCTTCTTATTCAACCGAAATAGATTTAGCTTTGTCTGTCCGTCAGAGAAAATAAATTTGTATTATTCATATCGCCAAAGTTTTGTGACGTACCGTTATTACACTTTATTGAAAAGTTCTTCAACATTACAGGTTATGTTTCTGAGACAAAGAAGTAAAAATGAGCTAATGTGCTCGCCAAGTGTCCGTCGTGGTCGTCGGACGTTAACTGTTTCGCTTTGAACACTTCAGAGATTACAGTTATGGTCTAACGCAATTTAACACAATACCGACAGTCCTTTAGACTTCAGGCAGAAAAATATTCTGACTAAATTTCATATGGACCAAACAGGAAATATAGCCTGTATAGTGCTGTAAAGGTTTTTCTTTGATTTAGATTAGTGACCTAGTTATCAACCCAATAAAGCCGAGTTTTAAACTTTTCACCGATCTAATTAGAAGACAAACTTTATAATCATTCTTGTAGGCCAAGTAGAAAATAGTCTTTAAGAGTGTTCAGAATATTTTTCTTTCTGTGATATGACCCAGCGACCTTGTTTTATGTCCAAGATAACACTATTTTAAATTTTTCATGTAGAAATATGGCATCTAGAGTTTTGCGAATATTTCTTCTATAACGTCATCTAGTGACATTGATATTTGACCCCAGGTTATCTAGTCTCACATTAGATTTAGATTTTATATACGCAAATATTCTGATCATTTCTAAAACAGATCAAGCAGAAAAATGGAATCTAGAGTATTAACAAGGGTATCCTATGATTTGACTAAGTCAGGTAGTGTTTAAACCAACATAACCCAGTGTAAAATCTGCCAAAAATTTCTTAAACAACATTCTGACTACGTGTCATTATCGGACAAAAAAGTAACCTTTTGAGTGTTAACAGTAAATCGTGAACTACGGACGACGACGGTCACAGTTCTGCTAAACTCTTGGGTGCACAATTCGTACTGTTCAAAAACATTCCTATACAATATCCATTCTCATATACCAGAGCTTTACCTTGGATCCTTTCTTCTTGGGAATTTGACGAACCTCTGATGGATGAGAATGCACTATCATGTAGGTTGTTCAATACGTTCTGCGATGTATATTTCAATTTTTTTCTGACGGGCAGACGGACGGACGAACAGACGAAGCCAAATTTACATCCACCGCAGCAAAGTGGTAATAAGCCAGGTACACATATTTCCTACCGCACGTTATATGATGATATTATCTTTATTATGTTGAGATGGCCCCCGTGAAAAATCGTCTAGAGATGTTCACTCAACGTCGTCTTAGTTGGCAAATGTCTACTAATAGTCCAGTAAAATGGTGCAAAAATACTTCAGAAAATGGGAAAAGCACAAAACTTGGTACATAACTACTTTCGGGCAAAACACTAAAAATGAGCACGAGACCCACTCCAAAAAATCAAATATGGCCGAAAAATCCAAGATGGTTGCCATGCATGTATATATTTTCAGAAATACCTAATATTATCTATAAAACTTCTATAGACACTTACAGTCATCAGTATAATTAGCTCAAATCACCAGTTTGAATAAATTCAAACATATTATGTTAACAACAATACCGCTCTTCCAACAAAAATGAAAAAGTTGTCTCACTTAGATAAAATTTGCTATTAAGCAGCAGAAAAGTCAGAATGCATTTATGTGAGTCAAAATTAAATATATAATGGTAACTGGCATATCGAGAATGTTTAAAATGGCAACAGTCCTGTGCAGAACTTTACAACAGTTGTAAAGTATTATAAATACATTGCAGTATCCCAATTTGCATGGCTGACGTATTGACATGCATATGGGGGCAACCCATAAGACCCCTCTGGCTAAACACTGGTGGGGGAATAACAACAATGTTTCAATATGCTGCTGTGGAGGGAATGCAAGTAAAATAATATAAATTACATATAGTAAAACAAAACATCATTTAGAATATGAAAAAACACAATGATAACATTAAACTGAGTTTTGAAGGCTAGATTTTAGCCGTTGCCATGGAAACAGAAAGAAATTAACATCATTTGAATTTTTATTTTTGCATTTGATGCAAATTTAGGATTTTTTATCATATACATTTATATTTGGTGCATTTTGGGGATGAATGTAAATATAATGACCTTTCATTAGAATCTTGTAAGGTAAATATTGAGTTTTGGCGACCATTTTGGAAAATGGCCGCCGTATCAGCCATCTTGACAGATATCAAATGGGTCCCATGAAAAAAAAGAGTTTTTTATGCTTTAATAAAAAGCTGTGCCAGTGTTGGTGCTTTTCCCATTTTCTGAAGTATTTTGGCATTTTCCGTTACGAATGGATCGGACTATAAGGGGCAGACAGATGTTCGTTAATGGTCAGGAACCTCAAAGGCCAAGGGTCACTGGGTTCAGACTTTGTAACGATGTTTGTTAAATGCTTATGGCACGCTTCTCAATTACATTTTTAATTCATAATGTCTCTTAATACCTTTCTCCCTGTTACTCCAAAACATACTGAATGCAAATACAACATCTTCGAGGTAATAGGGCAACATACTTACAATGTAATATAAATCATAACTGTTATATCATATAATTCATGAAGACATTCTGAAGTTTGAAAATGTCCAGAAATCTATAATTGGTGGATGCTTTTAAATGTATTTAATTTCTTTTTTATTTTCCAATACCGGTACGATTCAATGAAAACAATACAAGTATCAACTTGTTCACTAACTTATATTTGTCACTGTTAACACGTACTCATGTTTAAATACGCTTCATCTTTAATATGATCTAACGTTTTCGAGGCTTTCGTGAATAAATTAGTAACTAGAGAAAAACAAACGTACACAAAGTATACTGAATTAAATACAAAACAAAATAAATGACGAATGCAAGGTTTGAACCATCAAAACTACCACTACAAAATGATTACATGTCTATCCACTCAACCTACTGCGCCATCAAGCTAACTATTGATCTTATTTCTAATATGTATATGTATTGCTTTAAAAGAGATTGCTAAGTACTGAATGTTTATTTACGTGTTGCTAAAAAATAAAAACGCCATAATACTTGCGGCACTTATATAATGAAACATTTTATCATATTAAAGGGAGGTAATTAATAAACAAATGAGATGCATGACATATGGTGCTATAAACTCTTTTATTTCTTTAATTACACACAAGAAAGAGTTAATTATATTGTTGGTCAATGCAGACATTGCAGAGCTGCACTACATATCAACCTAAAGCGTTGCAACCGCAGTAATGCTACATTTAGCTATATAAACAATTAATTTATGACTTGTCCAAAGGTTAGCATTCTACAAGTCTACAATTATTTATAGCTTTTTATATCTATCAGTACCAATAATCTTACATAAAACATAATTTCACTTTTAAATTAGTGGGAAAACTGATATAAAAACACATGTATTGTACTTTATCATATGAAAGGGAGGTAATTTCATGTACAAAAAAGAAAGTTAATTTGGGTGCATGTGACCTTGACCTTTGTACTTTACGCAATGTCTTGAAATAGTTTCCGAAAATGTATAGATCACAATATATTGCACGTACCATTTACGACCCTTTATTATATAATTATATTACAACAAGTTAATATATGATCTGTTCCATCAGCCGCAAAAATCACCTGTCCAGACGGATGGCTTTAGTTTAATGGATCGTGTTACCTATTTGGCCGGAATGAAGTGCACTTTACAGAAGCAGAGGTAAAACTGCTGTTATTGTTTGTAAAAAACAACAACAAATAATGAAAACAAAACTTAATGTTCAAATGCATTGCCTTCGACAGTGGTCGTTGTTTTCAGACAGGGTGAGTTACATTGTACTGGGTGCCATATTTTTTCAATTATATGCTATATAATTATGTTTTATTCATGCACATGTCATAATAATAAATGATATCTTATCTGATCTTATTTCATGTACACTGGCATCCATTAATGTACAATTCTAATTTTGTAGTGATTTTAGAAAACATGAATAAGACCTCATAGGAATTAAAATACAGATCTGGTTAAATGTGCCTTATATTTAGTTAATTATATGAGCCGTGCCATGAGAAAACCAACATAGTGGGTGTGCGACCAGCATGGATCCAGACCAGGCTGCGCATCCGCGCAGTCTAGTCAGGCTCCATGCTGTTCGCTTTTAAAGCCTATTGGAATTGGAGAAACTGTTAGCGAACAGCATGGATCCTGACCAGACTGCGCGGATGCGCAGGCTGGTCTGGATCCATGCTGGTCGCACACCCACTATGTTGGTTTTCTCATGGCACGGCTCATATTACATCTAACAACTTATAAACTGCTAAGATTGCATTTTTTCTCCTACATTTAGCAATATTGTAGACAGCACCATAACAGCCACTTGATCCATGTCAACGACAAAATAGAAAATGCGTTCATAAAAGACACGTTGAGACAATTTACAAGTAAGTGTAATTAAATTTCAGTACTGGAAGCTTGTTAATTTCTGCTTATTATTATATTCTTGTGATATTTTCAATCTTGGTTACTAACAAACATATAAACATGTAGCAATGTACAAGAGATAAACCCGATAGCCATTCCAATTTTACAAAAAGAATGGCCACGTTTGGAATTTGTTTTTGCCATAAGTACCTATGGCAGTAACAAAAGCTCTTGGTTTATTAAAATCCCGAACAGGTTATTAGTACTCAATGGCTATCTTGTCAATATTGATATCAACGGCGATCGCTGGTAAGTACTATTCAGGAAATGACTTTTTTCTCTGTCAGAACTAGCCTTAAATGCGTAGTCTGTCTTTAAATCTCCTTGTTGTCAATTGCCATATTTATGAGTAAAATATTAGTTAACATGGTAAGTCAAACGACTGCATGGGCAGCCTTTTGAATTAGGCAGCATGTGCCGTGTTGATACAATTAAACACACCAAAAAATTCACTACCACATTGAGAATCTCCTTACTACCTATAAATAACAAAAACAGATGATTTCATTTTAGTTTTCCTATTTTAGTATTTAACAATCCTATATATCTTGTATTTCATATCCTTTTTCAAACTTTCTTAGCATGTATAACAAGCTAATAAGTCTATCACGTTCTTCCTTTATAAGAAATGTTACCGGCTGGGCTAAGATTGTTTGTATTTATTTATCTCATGAATATGAATTGCTAAATAAATAAATTAATTATATAATAATCATTAAAGTTGTTATAACAGCTATCAATGAAGAAACTATCCGACTTGCCTATCCTTGCTACAAGCACCGTACTAGTGAATGCATATACAGGCCCATCAGGTAGAGGCCGTAATAAACTAAGAACTTATTGCATGTTTAAAGATGAATACTGTGTTGAAAAGTACTGTAAGATGATTCTGCCTTTAAGTCACAGGTCTGCTTTCAGCAAATTTAGATGTGGGGTAGCTCCCATACGTATCGAGACTGGTCGATATGAAGGTTTACAATTAGATAGGCGTCTCTGTCCATTTTGTAATGTAATAGAAGATGAAGCTCATGTATTGTTAGAATGTCAGTTGTACAATGACCTTAGATCTACTCTTTTTTACCAGGCGGAAAGTGCTGTTAACAATTTTGCTGCATTGACTAATTCAGATAAACTTAGGGTGTTGTTTGGAAATACTTCCCTAATAAGAATATGTGCCAAAACCTGCTTTCTTAGTTTACAGAGAAGAAATTTTTACCTCTGTAAATAATGTAACAATTGATTAATATATTCATGCATCTTTTTATTACTGCTGAGTAGTGACTGCTAATTAAACCAGTCTCAATCTGATTGAGACGGGCAAGGCTATTGTATACCCATTTCTTAGCTTGCGCAATAGGCTATTTTTCATGCTCAGCATTTTAATAACTCTGGTTAAGTTTGGTTATAGCATAATAAATTAGCAGTTACTCCTCAGGTTTACCTGTGAATATATAAATATGTACAGTGTTATTTACTTGTAAAATGTCTCTTACAATTCAACGTATTGAATGGCTATCACACTGTGTTAAGATGTTGTGTATACAAGACTATAAATTTTACTGTAATGTGTATAGATGAGACTGAAATAAATGTAAAATCTAAATCTACTAGTTTGCAATAGTTGCAAAATAAATAATGTTCTTGCTGAAAGCAAAATGCACTGGTTACGTAATTCAACAGTCTGCAAAGCAGAAGAAATAAAAACAAATCTACTCAAAGACATCAGTGAGATACCACGTGTAAGAATATCTCATAGCAATATCACTTTGCAGGACAAACAAATATTTTGAAATATTAAACTTATTGCTGCTGGAAGATTAAAGCAACGCGATACCCGAAACAGACTTGAGCAACTTTCGAATTATCAATGAGTTCGATCCTCCGTCGGGGCGTATGTTCTCCGTGACTATTTGATAAACGACATTGTGTCTGAAATCATTAGTCCTCCACCTCTGATTCATGTGGGGAAGTTGGCAGTTACTTGCGGAGAACAGGTTTGTACTGGTACAGAATCCAGGAACACTGGTTAGGTTAACTGCCCGCCGTTATATGACTGAAATACTGTTGAAAAACGGCGTTAAACCCAAAACAAACAAACAAACAAATCAATCATGAAATACATGGAACACACACACGGAGCTACCCTCTGTTAACTAACAGTTTTAAGATTACTAAACGTCAACAATAATCTGAATGATCAGTTGCTTGACTACCCCAACAAAAGGCGTTCAATTGCATATACATGTAAAGTCTTTTTTTTTCAATCAAGCAAGTGTATTTCCACTGAAACGAATGTTATTAGAAATCAAGGACAGAAGTACAACATTAAAAGCAACATTCACATCACGCGCCCAACTAATACGACAAGCACAGATTATGTACTCGCATACACAAAAACATGGTAATATGGAATGATAAAAACATAGATGTTACAAAAAGACGCATACATACACAGAGAGTAAAGCAATGGAACGGTCAGTGGAAAGACCATCTGTGAGGAGATTAAACGGGTGTAACAATCTAGCTTCCCCCCATTCAGGTTTTCCCGGGAAAAAACAACCGGTTGGTTCCCCCTTGTTTGTTTCCCCCCTTCATTTTTGTACATAAAAAGGGAGAAAAATCCAGTTGTTTTCCCTCTTACTTTTTGTGAACAGAAATGAGAAAAAAACTAGCCGGTTTTATTTTCTCTCCCCCTCCCCTGGTCATCCCCCACCCCCTAGTTTGTTTCCCCTTATTTTTGAAACACAGAAAAGGGAGAAAAAAATAAGAAATTGTTTTTTCTTCCCCCCCCCCCCGGGTATTCCCCTCCCTCAACACCCTCCTAGTTAAAGGGAGGAAAAATAACCAGTTGTTTTTTCTCCTCACTCTGGTTTTTACCCCCCCCCCCCCATACAAAAATAGAGAAAAAACAACCATTTGTCTTTTCTCCCCCATGTTTAATTCTCCCCCACCCGTGGTTAGTTTTACGCCAAGTTTTCGTACATAAAATCAAAAATATGTTAGCTGTAGCAATCTCATCAGACAGACTGATCAACAAACATGCTGAACAGTAAGGGCAACATGCTAGAACTAAGCTGACTGGGGAAAACTGACCGTTACACCTGATTATATGCACCAAACATCACTATTTTCCTATGTTACAAGATATTGTAAATAAAATGTCTTCTTACAGTGAAACATTGTTAACACATTTAGGCGAGGCCATTATCCGGTTTGCTTATTGTCAGTTGGGCCATCGCTTAGGCCTACTGAATTAAAAAGTATGACACAAAGCTGCAATTAGTTCGTGCAAGTTACTTTTCAACAATTGTTCAGTTTTGTTGTGACACACTATACGGCTAATTAAATGACAAAGCACGAGTACTATTAAACTTTTCCGGTCGTTTGTAATAACGGGATAAGTTTTCGAATTCGCGACCTACCGCTTAATGTTCAATATTATGTCTGTACTAGATACGCCTATAAGATTGTAACATGGCTCGATTTGATTGCCAGTTAAGGTATTAGGCCCCTAATAGTAATGTTTAATAAATGGCATTTGCTTGGTGTATTCTTACAGTTAACCGTGCTTCGCACTGTGTTGCAAATTAAAAAAAAAAAAACTTTTACCGTGCCGTTTTTATAAATTTTGTGTAATTTGGTATTTCCTCAACCTCAAGTAGAGACAAATTTCAAAGTGATGGCCTTTATACAAAACATTTGCAGAGAATTCATTAAACCATTACTTTTTTATTAAAGAAACATCAAACTATTGGTAAACAGTTATTAAACTGTCAATATCATTTTTTTCTAGGGTGTCTCAAGTAAACAGATTTAATGAGACAGACTTCTAACTCTAACATTGAAACATTAAGGTCGAATCCTACGGGTTTGTTTTGCATTTTGCTCACTTCATTCAAAAATAACCTTGGGGCAGTAGTAAAAAATACCTACCTTTCTTCCATAATATGTAATCTTAAGAATGAAGGCAAAATAGAGAACATTTACCCCGTGTTATTCAGTATTTTTAAAGATGTCTAAGTCTACCCCCTTCTGTTTCAAATGTAAATTCACTTTGAACAGCAAGAAGTCGCTTATCAGATGATTTTTTCCCGCCTTTGTACAATAAATCATTAATAAGTCTTAAAAGAAGTAAACCCTTACTAGAAAAAAAAGGAAAATAAGGAAACAAAAATTTGGTCCCGATACCCCCCCCCCCCCCCCCCCCCCCCCCCGAAAATTGCAGTCAAAGTAGGTTTATGGTAGGAACTGAAACTCTTCAGAAAGGACGTACTCTATTATGGGCCTAATACCTTAAACAAAGAAGTTGCATTATGATATCAATTATGACGTCAAACTGCCGCATGACGTCCGGTTCATTACTATGCCAAGCATAATCTTTATCAAATATTTCAATTCCTGCGCATCTGAACTCTGAACAGTGAAAAGTTAGATGCTTATTATTTGTTAAACAAAGGCGTTTTCTGTATTATATCATTGATACGTCGGTTATTATAGCTAACGTATGGTGGATGGGACTAACAGACGAGGGAATAGAGGGAATCTGGAAATGGTTTGACACAGATGAAGTAACGGTAATCACAGGTAAGAAACAGAAAGAGTCTTAAGGGTATATTAATAATTGCTAGTTTTAAACAAGCCTCATGTCACTCTCTATAAATTATTTCTTGGTTCCGAAACATACACATAGACAGCAAAATGATGCAAATCTTGCATCAAACAACGATTTCGAGACTTCACTTCAAAATCTATTCTGGCTGTTGCATTCATTTCATAAATTTCAAAAATAACAGAGTTGAAACTAATGATGAATGAGAAAACGGAGAATGATCATACTTCAACACAACATGTTAATAGTTTGCCTGAATGGCTCACGCAGACAGCAAACTGAAACGATTTTTTGCAATAATGCTTTCGAGTCTTCGCTTCTACATATATTCTGGCTGTGCGCATGCTTGACGGACATTGGCAATGATGTCACCACATTCAAAATTGGGGCCCGTCACTGTGGTTAGATTACATGATAGTTAATAATATCAAAAATTACACGTATGCGAAAGTATAGTGGTTATGAAATGTTTAAACGGCACATATATTTTGCTATAAAGTATTCAGAAAGGTCAATCATAATGTTAAACACCATTTACCAGTGACAGAATGAAACAGTTGGTTCGCCATAAGTAACTAATTATCAGACCAAAAGAGAATAGTAGGTACAGCAGATCCAAAAAAAACATGCTGATTTGTTGAAGTAAACATTAAGACCTAATCCTTATCAATTTCATATTATTATACCTCACATAAATGTCCAATACAAATTTCCCATTAGTTTAACTTGAATAATGTATCATATTCCCCAGTGATTTTATATCACATGCGCAACAGCGTTATTTTGTTTTTCTGCGCATGTGATATTATTGTTTCATATCACCAGTTGAGAGACTGATACTTTCGCATTGATTATTTTCTTTTTTATGCTACGTGCAAAATATTTCGAAAACAATTTTTCATCAAATATTGAATCGAAACTACAACAATAAGTTTGGAAATGATCTAACTAAGAAAATGAGTACTCACACTTATATGTTTCATTTAGAAAAAAGAAAGTTATCGCCGTTTTTCGAATGCTACTGTTTGACGCAATGTTGAAATATTAGAATAAATATAGAGGTCAGCGATATGTAAACATCTCGACTAAATCTATCAAACAATTCTTATTACAGCAAAGTCGCCGCAGATTATTGGCCATTGTAAAGACTTAAGCTCCGACTTAAGCCGTGTCGGATATATTTACAACGCTTAAGTCAGCACGTGAATAATAAAAAGTTAAACCTTCGATTGGATTTTTCTACTTTGAGCGGTGTCAGCAATGGCTTATCTTTCTATTGTTATTTTAAAACTGGAAGAAAAGATGGAGGCAGAATATTTAGACATGTATTTAAATTTCCAGCATGAAGTTAAAGCAGAAATGTTGAGGAGGGAGGGAATACGGGACTGAGCAAACCCTTTCTTTATGTACGTCGATTTGGACTTTTGGATAGATTTCATTTCAGTAAAGCTAGTATTAGAGATGTTTTACTTTATAAAAAAAACTTAAACGCTGGGGCGAGTGCAAAAGCTCTATTTTTATTCGAAAAGTCGAGCTAAAAATGTAACAGATTCAACTCTTCAATTTTAACTTTACTAAATTCGCTACGTTTGTACACGTTTCAAGATATACGTGCAAGCATAAATATATAATAATTATAATTACATGTAACGCAAAAATATGTAGTTGAACATATACATGTATATATATGGATACGCACGTCTACATATATGAGCCGTGCCATGGGAAAACAAACATGGTGGCTTTGCGACCGCTTTCAAAGCCTATTGCAATTAGAGTACCTGTTAGCGAACAGCATGGATCCTGACCAGACTGCGCGGATGCGAGGCTGGTCTGGATCCATGCTGGTCGCAAACGCACTATGTTGGTTTTCTCATGGCGCGGCCCATATACGTCTCCTTTTAATCACATGTGGATTTTGAAATTCAGTGCAGTTCGAGTACCTATACTATTGAATTAAATTTACAAATGCATTCCTAATTACAAAGGCTTATTGCACGTGTTTTGTACATGGAAGGTGGAACATTTAGGAATAATGAAAACAATATGCCAGTGAGCAAACATAGGAATGCTTGTAGTCTTAAATTCACTTTTTGCCAGCAAATATATTTTTCATTCATTAGACGGGCGCTGGTGCTTTTATGTTTTAATGTGTCTTTGTATTTTTCTATGATTTCTATGAGAATTTCTTTTTCGAAAGTAGTAAATCACCAAAGTAACACGTTTCATATATGTAAAAATGCAGCGAAACGGTCCGATGACTGTATCTACATGTTCATATTGTGTGACCAAGGCTTAGCTAATACATCGCAAATATACCCGCCGAGTATTAGTAAAAATCCGTTAGAAAACAAGGTTGAGCGGTGGCTTAACTAATACTAGTTTAAGCCTTTCTTAGTGCTAGAGTTGAAAAACTGGCCATATGAGTCCTAACAAGTAAAGATTCTTTAATTCTGTCTTCATTATTTGGTTAGTAATTACTTTTTAATGTTAAATAAATTATGTTGATTTTCCAGTAAATGCTTTGACCCTTATAAGCTTTCGGTATAATAAAATAAATATAGCGCCGAGGTCTATATTCATATTTCGAGGGGTGAACATTTTTCATATCACCCTCTCAGGAATGCAATATTTATATAATATTATCCGGGTATTTTAATATTTACTGAATGCACCAGACACATTTTAGCCTTGCTAAAAGAATGCAGGAAGTCAATATTAATGTTTATGCATTGTTTGTGTACTATAATCCTCACCCAAGAACAGTCAGCAAAAGGACAAAAGTACCGACAAGGTCATCTAAAATGTTTAATACTTGGTAGGAAGTCATTGGTATCGTTCTTTTATTGTGTTATTCTTGCGTTTGATTTGCCATACCAACACAATTTCACATTTCTTGATTATAGACTGGGGTTCAAGTCAGCCTGATAATACCGGTGCTGCTGAGGACTGTGTTGTTTTCTACCGCAGTTATGACTTTTCCTCGGGCGATGTTTCGTGTACAAACAGTTACAAACCAATTTGCGAGTTAAGGTATGAACATTTAAGATATTATATCTGCTGTTATGATAAAAAATTCTCAGTTTTTGAAATACATATAGATACCAAAATCAATAAATTCACTTTTTCAAAACAAATATGTTATATTAAGTATTTTGCCTATCAAATATGGCACGACATGTAACGATCCTTATCGTTTTAACACATCTCAGAAGTTTTAATTGAGAAATAATAGATCTGTATTAGTATCCCAAACAGTGATTTGCGTTGAATAAAATCATTCATTGAAGCTATTATGCGAAAGAGTTAGATATAGCTCTATCTTGAGGTATCCCGAGCATCTGAACGATGATTTCATTTAAGAGAAGTTTGAGATTTAATTTCGATTCTAACACGATATTTTCTACACTACTGACGACATCCACCGAATTCCTTCCTGTTTTTATTGTGGGTTTCTCTTCAAGCGCGCCGCTATGACGTAATAATTGTTTCATAATAACATCTTTGCTTTATCAGGATTAGAGCTATAAATCGGGTCGTGTTAGAATTTTTGCAACAAATTTATATATCAACATAAACTGTCGTATTTTACTTTCCAGGGGAGATGCTTGTACAGTTGAAACAGAAGTGGTCGGATAATAATGTAGTAGAGAAACACTTAAGTGTATAAAATTTTGCACAAATCTGTGTCGTATTTTCATGTAATTGTTGAAACAGTGCCCCAAATACGACAGTCGAATTTCTGCAAATTTCGTCATTGGCGTTGAGACATGGGTTCATTTTTAGCCCACGCGAAAGATCCAGAACAAAATATGGGCGACAAAAAAGAGATGAAAGGTAAGGGTAGATTTCCCGGAAGCACAGAGCACCCCGAACATAGCCATGGAGCCATGCATCACAAAGTAGGCCCACAACAGAAAAGAAGCTGTAACGGAAAAAATTGTAGACGGGCAACAAGTACATTTTAATTATCTGCAAAATATGTGCAAAATACAGACCAAAAGGAGGGGATGGGGTAAGGGGCAGAACAAATGGGTCGGGTGATGGAGAAAGTGGAGCAATGATGAATATTCAAAAGGAAAAGTCACGTTCCTTAAACACAGTAACACTACAACGTAAGCCATAGCAGACACCCACGTACAAAAAACAAACACACGCACACGCACACGCACGCACGTACGCACACACACAACTAACATACACATGTCACAGGGTGAGAAAGATGTGCAGCCAGACCGGGACTCGAACCCGGGGCCTCGGAATACCGTTCCGATGCTCTACCGACTGAGCTACCCGGCCGCCTACACACTTTCTCCCCGTTTTAATATATTTCAAGTTCTAAACCGTGACATATTTCCCCACCATTTTGAAATTCTTCCTCGAATTTCAGTGGGTACTTTATATATAAGCAACTACAGGTGTCGGAGACTAACCAGTGTTATGCCGTCACGGCCCCATGTTGGGCGCCAAATGTCACAGGGTGAGAAAAATGTGCAGCCAGACCGGGACTCGAACCCGGGGCCTCGGAATACCGTTCCGATGCTCTACCGACTGAGCTACCCGGCCGCCTACACACTTTCTCCCCGTTTTAATATATTTCAAGTTCTATACCGTGACACACATATAAACCAACAGACAAGTATGATAAAAACAACACTGTGGGATACGCACGCATGCACAAGCAGGAAATAAAACAACAGTCGGGCACCGCCTAAAAATCCTTGCATTGCAAAACGTACCATTAGCTTCAGAAAAGTCATACATGCCATTTTCTTTACAAATCAAGGTCCTGCCGTTCAAATTGTCGTACCAAGAAGAAATGCGTAAATACCGAGTTTTACAAAGCTTTCAAAAATTGAAGAAACACTTCACAAAAGGCGGCCGTTGTACGCGACTTTCTGAAACCGGAAAAGGTTTTTGAGTTTCCCCATTCTCTGTATTCGCCCGACTCGAAAACTAAAAAAAAAAAACTTTGCCGGAAGAAAATATCAAACGTTCATCTTTTTTGCAGAGTCTGCACAGTATACCTAGAAAAGATTTTAAACGACTTTAAAAATTGGATTAGAAGACTGAAATTATCTATATCAAATTGTGATCAATATTTTGAAGGAATGAGATAATTGGCGTTGTTTGTTTACTACTAATCAAAATGCACCAAATTACATTCATATCTGAACGCGCCTTGTAATGTAATCAAAACTTGACTACATCGTGATATCACAGAGACACATTCAGATCCTTTTATTGATAATATCCTCTTACGATCACGTTCAACTTGCTGTCGTTTCATTACTACATGGGACTATAGACCATAATCTGACAGAAATTGTATCTTGACAACATAGAAATAAAAAAAGAAAGTATCATATTTTTTCTGCAATTTTTTGTCAAGAGAAAAAATCGTTGAGCTTCACAACCAGCTAATGTAGATATTATTGTTATCAGAGAAGTAAATTCTATATCACATGTTTAAGTGTTGATGTGTTCCAAGTTACCATTTGCTGGTCAGTCATTTCATTGACAGCCAGAAAGTATCATATTGATTGAATTCAGAGGACAAATTTGCATTGAATTCTCTACCAATAATGATAATAATAATAATAATAATAATAATAATAAAAAAATAAATAAATAAAAAATAAACACCACGATGAAAGGCCACATGAAAGTCTCAACCGAATTCATTGCTGCATGCATTTAATAAAAAACACTGCGCTAAATATAAAGTATGGATTTTCATGCCATTTCTTTTAAGCTTTCTTCAAAAACCTACACATGATACAGCCATAACGGATTATCTAAATCTCGTAGATATAAATGTTGATTATATTGAATTTATTGGTGAGTGCGAGAATATTTATATATACAGTCAAATCCGTCTACAAAGACCTCCCCTCGGAAGGAAATGCTTGTCTTCATGAACAGGTGGTCTTTCAAGACAGGTAAAATAACTTTAAATAGTGAGCAGGCTTTGACATTGGAAGGGTTGATGGACTGTATTTGTTTACGAGAAAGAACTAAATATGCTCCATTTGAAATTCGATGTCTCAATCATGTTTTAGCAGTTGAAGTTGGTTACGGTAGTTCATCACTTCTTAAAATAGAAAGAAGTGGAAACTCCACAGATCGCCCGACACGATAAAACTAAAAAGATGCATGCTCGGTTTGATTGAGCCCGTTCATGGACGGTAGTGGAAATGCATGCAACCGTCCACGTCCTCTAGTCCCAGGTTGAGCAAAACACAACATTAACACAAGATGCAAGTACAAAAACAATTCGCAGATGCGTTAAGACTCACTATATTACCAATTAATATAACAAATAACCAAACAAGATTATGTGGAATATGGCCGTGACTTTATCATACATCTTAAAATGAAAATTATGGCTTATTGTAAATATATTACATGGTATATAGAAAAAAGAAGATATGAAAGATATTGCTGCAGCTAAGATGCTTGAAAGCAATATCACACTGGGTATTCGGCTACCTACTCGTGTGAGTGATACCGTCCTCGTGTGATTTATATACATGTAGGTGTATTGGATATTCACACCTAAACCCTGTATCTATTCCATATTTTACTGACGATTTGAAAAGTTTTAGTATTGAATGTTTAAGATCATACCTTTACTATATCCATGTCAAATTTCTATATCATACGATATGAATAATTATGAAAAAATACGTTTTTTTTTGTCGCGCAAATGAAGATATTTTAAAGCGATGGTATCTAATTTCAAAAATAATGGTATTACTTAGAATTATATTAATAATATTAGGAAATTTTTGTTAAGAAAATGAAAAGCAGGCATTCTGTATTTTAGCCAATACTTTCTTTCACAAAAACTTGAAGCACAGTAAAATTAGAGCGTTTTTTTGGAAGACATTGTGTAGAAAAGGGGATACTAGTACCTCTGACGATGTCACATGATACGATCATCGTTGTTTCTGTCAATCGAGCAGACAACGTCCTCGTTATTGAAATGAACATTACATTGACGCAGATCCCTTTTCTAAACTAGCGATAATATGCAATGACCAACCAAGATAAAGATAAATCTTGGGTCTTCTCTACCCTTCAGCTACTGGAAGCAGCATATCCGAAGAAAACGTCTTCTCGCATAATTCTTCAAATTTGCTACCGAGATCAATCCACATAGACCCATTCTTGTGTGTACGTACCAATTTAATTGCGACTTCAGAAGCAGCAAAGTCTGTCAGCACGTGTTGTCTTGTCTTGTTTAAAATATTCACCCATCAAGAAGACATGAATTCGGCTGTCCCATTAATAGAATCAATAGAAATATTGACTATAGACATTGTGACGCTGCTCCCTTTCTGGAGATGTAAATTTGCCTTCCCTTTTGTTAATGTCTGCTACTCGAATCCATGATAGGAGGGCACGTGCTCCATTGCACCCACCCCCGTTCCTACGCCCCTATGAACCGAAGAGACCCAGGACCGTAGGCCCTGCAGAAATTGAAATTGAGACTGACAGTGACAACAGAGTTTCATGAATTTTTTTCATGTATATTTCTATTTAAAACACAATCAATTTTAATTAATTAATAGTGTCCAAATGTCTTGAACGTATATTAGCAAAAGTTTTTCATTCACCAAATTTCACTAATGTTTCTTCTACATTACGTACATGTACGTTAGAAATAAATAAACATCAAATTCCCGTTTTTTAAGAACCAATACTTGTATGTTATACAGACTTATATATAGCGTATAGGTTATAGGGAAAAGATGTTTCATTTTGTGAAGAAAGCATGAAACTTTGTATATTACTATTTTGAAAAAAAAGAGAGGAGAAAACACGCAAAAAAAGAGAGGAGAAAACACGCGGTTCGCTAACCTCAATTAGCTTGAAATTAGGTCCCAAAAAGGGATATATGTTTTATTACTTTTCATCATATATTTTTGAAAGCAATTTCCAAAAAGTGAATTTTTGACCTCATCTTTTACATTTTGAGGTTCATAAAGGGTATTTTACGTATAAAACAAGTTCACATATATCTACATACTGCAATTCATATAGTCTACATTCCAGTTCCGTACATGTTTTTTTCTAACATGGATTTGACAGTACTAATACTGTACATGGGGTACCGATAGTTAGGTGTCCCTATGAATATAATTATTAGGCAAATATATTTACATTCAAAAGAGAGGCTTAATTAAGGGTTATTTTTTGTTTTCTGTTTTCTTGTATTTCGCTTCTAATTTAAATCCCTGTAAAACATGTTATATAAAACATAATTTTATATGTTTTTCAAGACAATTAATGACTTCAAGCTAAAGCATACCATCATCCTAATGTTTTCTTTATTACAAAAGAATATGTGACGTTCACTAAATGTATTATTGTATTTATTATGGCTAGTTTAATAATATTTAATATTAAATATTTTATATAAATATTAGATAATACATGTACTACTTTATTCATATTTGAGTCAGATTTCAAGTTTTAGAATAAATCTAAGGTTTTCATGAAAAGAGCACTGGTTTCGTATGATAGATTAACCTTTGTACGGTTTGATGAAGCCATCCAGCTGGCTTACGGAAGATTCTACCCAGGTGCCCGTTCGTGATGAAATAATGCAAGGAGGGGCACCTGGGGTCTTCCTCCACCATTAAAGCTAGAAAGTCGCCATATGACCTATCATGTGTCGGTGCGACGCAAAAAATAATGAACCAATTACATTCGTATTGAACTGACAACACCTTTACCACTAGACAGATTGCCTCTCCCACTGATACCCTCCACAGAACCCTAGGTTTATGTCTATAATTATACACGTTTCAAACTTTCAAAAGGGCATTGATTTGCTGCAGACACCCCAAGAATGCGAATAGTTACATATAAAATTTGTTACAGATGAATATATAACACAGACCAAAAAGCCATGCCAAACACATGATTATGGTAATCGATTAGTTTACAAACAATGTCTCCTTAAAATAACGGAGCTACAGGTATCATACTGTTATATCAGAGTGTGACAGTTTCTTGTTACAGTAAAGAAAAGTAAAAAAGACAAACCCGCAACTATTAACAATAACAAAATTTTATTCATGAATTTAAGTAACAATACAAATACCTTCAAAAATGTCAAAGAGCCGTAAAATCCAATCTTATATGTAAAAATACTCAAAATCCAGTCCAGGTCAAATTTAAATCCAACCAGAATAAATTCCACAATATTTCACAACAGTTCAAAAGTAACTTTAGTATATCCAACAATTATAATTCTCTTTTGAAAGATAGCTTTTTTAATCCACAATTTAATAAATCCTTCAAACAATCCTTCAAAATATTAAATATTCAAACTGGTAATATTTTGTTATATTCTAAGTTCTGGCCTTTTGTCAGACAGTACCCTATTTAATATATCATTGAAGGTCCCAGAACTTTCATGTAACACTAAGAATAAAAAGAACATTCTGGAAAAATCAAGGACAATCCTTCTAAAAATAGTTGTTACACACCCGTTTATCAGTATTGTAGTAGAATTTTCTGGAACATAGTAGAATTTAAAAGAACTTGTTTACATAATGTCTCAAAACTAAATCAGTAAACAATGATTTGCCTCAGGGGAAAATGATACATACATAACATTACATAAGCCTTTGGGACAAATAACTAGTATTTTCATCTTACGTTCCAAATCGGCCTATATACTAATGTCATGTCTTTAATAAAGAAATGCAGAGCATTGTACGTATAAGTGACCATTTGCTTTTTTCCTCTTTAAATCGCCCATTTCGTGAACTTACAAAAGATTTAAGGAAATCTTAGTTAGGGTTTTCTTTTTGCTAGTTAGGATTAGGCTACGCAAAACAAAACACTTAATTTTAGGCGTAACAACCATTTCGATATTTAACTAAAACTGCAATAGGTTTTTGACTTCTTACTTCCCTCTTCTAACTTCCGCACTTCTGACTTCTAACTTCCTGACTTTCGACTTCTGATTTCCAATTTCCACACTTCTTACTTCCGACTTCTTGACTTCTTACTTCCCTCTTCTAACTTCTGCACTTCTAACCTCCACACTTCTGACTTCTAACTTCCTGACTTCCGACTTCCAACTTCCGCACTTCTGACTTCCAACTTTCCCTCTTTGAAAGTCGGAAGTAAGAAGTGTGGAAGTTGGAAGTCGGAAGTAAGAAGTCAGGAAGTTGGAAGTCAGAAATGCGGAAGTTAGAAGTCAAAAGTACGAAAGTTAGAAGAAGGAAGTAAGAAGTCAAGAAGTCGGAAGTAAGAAGTGTGGAAGTTGGAAATCAGAAGTCGAAAGTTGGGAAGTTGAAAGTCAGAAGTACGGAAGTTAGAAGTCAGAAGTGTGGAAGTTAGAAGTAGGAAGTAGGAGATCAAGAAATTGGAAGTGAGAAGTGCAAAAGTTAGAAAGCAGAAGTGGGAAGTAAGGAAATCAATTGTCCCTCCAGGGCTTCCATAGAAATCAGTTACCTGTCGCACTATGTGTGTTGCTAGGGGTATTTCAAATATTGTTTTGAATATTGTTGGCAGACATATCCATTTTTTATCTGGGCATAGATAAATATTTAGCATTTCATCAGATTGCTGCGAACATGACTGTTGGCTATAAAGAGTTATTGACTGCTTCAGTACTGCAATTTATCAATTCCTAAACAAAATTAAGTATTTTAGTACAACAACAATTTTCTAGTAAGTTGAATATTATTCGCAGACATATCCAGTATTTTTTAGAGATTACTGTGAACATTACTTTTTATATTTTATTATCAAATTATTCAAGGATCTGCTCGAACGTTAGGTCAGCTTAACTGGGATGACCCCGACATGCAACCTAATACATGACAAATATTTTTTGTTGTTCGAAAGAAGGGAACTGTCACGATGCAAAGTCAGGTAAGTAAATTGTTTATGAGTTTCTGAGTAGTTTTTACTAACCTAATTTGTAATGAATAGTAGGGTCATTTTGCATGAACTTTTAAGCTGATGCATTAATAACTGGGTGGTTAATGTCAGGTTTCAATTTGTTGGGTTATTGTTGTGCTATATTTATATGTTATACATCACTGCCACACGCATGTTGTGTGTACTTTTATGTATGAAGGCTGATTTCTGCCATTTCGTGTTTTCGTGTTGACGGGGCGATAACATGAAAACTCGACAAAAACCTAATTTATCTGTCGAGTTTACGTGTTGGCGGGTATAAATATGTCGGCGCCCTTTATTTGTCGTGTTTTCGTGTTTTTCCCCGCCGACACGAAAACACGACAGATACATTATTTGTCGAGTTTTCGTGTTGTCGTGTTTTCGCCCCGCCGACACGAAAACACGAAAACTCTGCATCGACGAGCAGAGTGGTGTTAGGTACGGAAGGGGGTAACTCCTCATGCTAGGTGGGTCAGGGCGTGTCTGCATTTAATGTTTGAAATATATATATATTCATGATCAGCAAATAAGAGACCCATCAACAAGACAATTGCCTGTTAGTGAACATTTAGATCTATGCTCTAAAATGGACCCACAGTATTTAATTTTTCCTATTTATAAATTTCATAATAATAATGTTTCAGCTAGGTTGTCTAAAGAACGTTACTTTTTTGACATATTTAAGCCAAAACTAAACAAATATTGATGACGTCATAAAATAACGTTGCGTACACATGTGTACACATGTGACGTTGCGTAGCAACTACACATTTTTTATATGTCTGCCCTGATGATTATGATATGAAACCGGTAGGTAGACAGAAATACAGATAGAGGAAACCCATTGGATGTTTTTCTTTTATATATATATATATATTATATATATATATATATATATATATATATATATATATATATATATATATATATATATATATATATATATATATATACTTTTGTCATAAAGAACGTGAGGGTAATTTGAGCAATTCTTTCTCTTTACTGTATCCATAATTGATTTTTAAGCTATTATTACTTTTGAATTAATCATCTTGATATTATTTGTTAAACTGATATATCGAGCATAAATATGTTTTAAGCACAGTTATTAACTCCCTTTTAAATGGTATAATATATCTGTTTCAAGTTTTGTGTGCATACATACACAGGGTATTCTTGAGTGTATAATATATTTTTCTTGAAGTTTGCCGCAACGTCTGTTTACGACGTTTCCCGTAATTTTTGTTATGACGTGACGTCATTGTACATTATTTCAAAATGTTAACTGCCTGAAGATATATGTATTGAAAGCGCTTGCAGTGAAGAATTAAAATAATTGTAAAACACAGAAGTCTGCTGCTGTTTATTCCTTACAAATTGAACTTTTATATATATATATATATATATATATATATATATATATATATATATATATATATATATATATATATATATATATATATATATATATATATATATATATATATATGGTGGCTTTGAGGTATGGGGGTTAACCCCCTCCTGACAGTGGAGTCACAGGGTCTTTGCCTTGTCATTTTTGAAAGATAGGTATGAAATGGTGGTCCCTGCTGCATTTTCCCCCAAAATTTGAGAAACGTTAGGGGGTCATGCCCACCTATTCAGGGGGTCAGAGGGTATTCTCATGGACATTTTTGAAATGTAGGAACGAAATGATGGCCTCTTCTGTATTTTTGGGTCTAAATTGTTAAAAAAATATTATTCCTTTGCCAAAATAGTTGGGTTGGGCGCAACTATGACGTGTACGGGTCACTTTGAGGGTTGGGGTTGGTGGGGTGGGGGGATGGCACGGCTATCGGCCCCGGCACAGGACCCAAGCCTGTACAAATAGAAAAATAATTACGTATATGCATGGGCCTCAATGAAGATTAACTTATTCACACGAAATACCCAACCCCCGTACCTCAAAATTAAGGCTCAAAAATGCAGCAGAGGCCACAATTTTATACATATATTTAAAACATTTAAAGGCAGAAACGCCTTGACCCACCTAACATGAGGGGTTACCCCTTTCCGTACCTAACCCCACTCGACTCGCCGATGCCGCCTTCATTCTTTAATTGTTGGCGCTCTCCGCACTCCAATGAAATACATCTGGAACCGGGTCAGTTATACATACACTTCATGTTACTCTACATTTTATAAGATATGTCTGAAAAGAATTTGTCGTGTTTTCGTGTTGTCGTATTATCATGTCGGCGGGGGGAAAACACGACAACACGAATCACGACAATTTAATAAAGGGCGCCGACACGACATATTTATACCCGCCAGCACGTAAACCCGACAGATAAATCTGTCGTGTCGGCGCCCTTTAAGCGTCGAGTTTTCGCGTAAAATTTGTCGTGTTTTCGTATTTCGCCCCGCCGACACGACAACACGAAAACTCGACAAATTAGGTTTTTGTCGAGTTTTCGTGTTTTCGCCCCGCCAACACGCCAACACGAAATGGCAGAAATCAGCCACCATATTTATGCCTTCTGATACATGACAAATTTTCTCAGGATTCCCCCCAGTATCATTCCATATTATTACAAGTCAAATGGTTTATCGCGGCCAGAAATTTGTACAAACCGGACAGAAGTTGCGAAATTGTCATTTGTGCAGGAATGAAGCGTTTACCATAATGTCCAGTACTGGACAGGTATAGTGACCATGCACGGACACAGCCAATTTTCTCAGAGGGGGTCCGATCCCCTGCCCCCACCCCCCACCCGCCCTGGAAATTTTGCAATTTGGCACTTCATTTTTGCATTCTGGGACAGTTTTATGGACTAACCTGTTAAATTTGCGAAAATGATAAAATCAAGCTTTCTTGAAGGTAAAATTCTTAGTTTCTTTTAGATAAATAATATGAATTATGTCGGGGTCGTATGTAGCAGCAGCCGCATATACTTTACATGCAGTCCTAATGTTGCCTTTTTCGAAAAACATTTTCTTTCCTTCTTGTCTTCTTTCCTTTTTTAAAGATTTTCCAGAGGGGGTCCGGAACCCCGGTCCCCACCCCCATCTGGATCCGCGCATGGTGACATATCATGCTTTCTGTTTATGCAGGTAAACTTGTGTTTGGTTAAATTTCAACAGAGCACAATTGTCTGAACAGTGTACAAACTCATTCCTGTTTTTTCAGGCAAGGGTGGAAAAAAAGTGGTAGACAATGAAAGCAGTAACATTTTTATAAAAAAAAAACAAAAAAACAATGAGACAAACATTTCCAACATCTTTGGACGGTTCAAAAATCCCATGTTAGACATACGATAAAGCCCGAAACGCGTGAAAATGTTCCGAATGTAAATCGGGTGAAGTAAGCGCTCTATGTAGATTATGCGTCTAGATTGATTAAACTGGGCGAGTCTACTTACTTATTACTTGAGGATGAAAAAAAAACGTGTTTTTTAAATGTTGCTCTTAAACAAGGGTGGCGGTTGAACTACTAAAAGTACAACAACAGTTGATTCACAACAAATCGTACGGTATGTTTTATAATCAGTAGAAGCTAGTCGTATTTACGCTTATGAGACCTGTTTCACCCATAAGTAAAGAATTGACAGGTCCATCATGAAATATTTTCCCCATCGTGCAAATACTTGTCCTATTCAATATCGGCCGC